>NC_041355.1:18850061-19100061 GCF_900634415.1 Cottoperca gobio
TTTTTCACTGATGTCAGATTGCAATCCTCTCCACTGCAGTTTATGTTGAGGACAAATACTGCTCACGCTGGATGCTGCTGTTCATCGCCTCCCTTCCCTCCTTCGATCTCTCTGAAATGTTTTCCGAGAGCAAACATGCTTGCATTTGATCTTCACCCCAGGGGGATATGGTCGGGGTCTAGTCATACACCTTCCTCAGGCTGCTTTTCATGTTCCTTGTCAAAGATATACTCAGGCATACAGTTCCGTCAGACGAATAGACTCAACACGTGCAGGACGAAACAACTGTCAGCTTCTGCACATGACATTATATAACAGCTGTGTGGAGGGACGGGCTGGAGATTGAAGATTATTCCCCACCATAATAAAGTGCAGATATTGGTTATCTTAATACTCAAATGGTGATGCATGCACAGAGTATGTTACTTATTTATGTCTACTTGTCTTTCTTCTTACCTCATTCTGTCATTCACTCCTTTCATTTCCTCTTTTTACTTTTTCAGATCGGAACTGAGTGGGACGCCAAAGAACGTTTGTTCAGAAACTTCGGCGGCCTGATGGGCCCCATGGACGAGACGGTGGGCATGCAGAAGTGGAGCAAGGGTCCCAACGTCACCGTCACAGTCGTGTGGATCGACCCCACCAACGTCATCGCGGCCACCTATGACATTCTGATCGACGCCAGCGCCGAGTTCACCCACTACCGCCCGCCGCTCAACCAGCCTCTGAGGCCCGGCGTGTGGAGCATCCGCATCCTGCACCACTGGAGCCCCGTGGCCGAGATGCACTTCCTCGTCGCCCCGTTGGCCTATAACAAGCACCAGCCCATACGACAAGGTGAGAGGAGGCTTGTTTGTTTCAGCTGCATCACAACACTCAATGTCCTCGCGAGACTTCCTCAACTGATAACCATTCATCAAAAAAGTACTTGTGTTACTCTGACTGCCAAACATATCACACATAATCATTCTTTTATTTGAGTATTTCAGACAGTAATATTTATTTGTTTTACTCCACTACATTTATCTGACGGTTAAGATCAGTATATTAAGTTAGCATCCTCATACAGCTGGAATCTTCTTCAGGTCATTTTGTCCTGTTAAGATCTAAAAGATATATTTTCTTAAAATGTGCACAACCTGTTAGAACTGGTTTAAATCATTTTCTCCAAACAATAATTATTTACTTGATTGTTGAGCGATGGGCTCCTTTGTTCAGTCTTGTATTTATTAATAGAACATTCTAAAGAGGATTTCTATTGAAGACTCAGTAACCAATAATAATTACTAACTATCTACTTACTAAGATGTTCTTTTTTCTTTGTGTAAAACATACTATAACCAGAAAATGATTTAACATGGTTACAATTCAAATAAAATGAACTCCTTAACACCTAAAGATGAATTTACAGGTAATAATAATAATAATAATGGCATGAAATATTAAAACACTATTAAAGGAACCATTTTGGAGAATATGTACCGTTACATTTAATCATTTAATAGCATTTTGGTGATAATACTAGCTTTCTTTTAATTAAGTAAACTTTTGAATGCAGGACTTTTACTTGTATTGTATTGTTACTTATATACTTCTTATATATTTCTTCCACCACTGTGTGTATCTAATATTTTGCCGCGCACCACAAAATTAAACATCACAAACTGTTAGAGTTCAATCCACAACGGTCTGACACACTGAGCACAAACTGAGCTCAGTAAGTCTTACTATATTGTATCTCAACAATGTCCCCGCTTTATCTACTACAGATCAGTAGTTTATATACAGGATGTTGAACATGAAAATAAAAGTATTCTAAATTCTATATTCTATATTCAGTTTACATTTTCAGGTTTTTATTTTCAGTTGACACCAACGTAGTGTCCCACAGTGACTTTGCACTCCCTGTGAAGTAACGATAGGTGCTCTACAATGTCTGCAAACACACACACACACACACACATACACTCACACACACACACGCACACACAAACACACACACACACACACACACACACACACACACACACACACACACACACACGCACAGCTTTGTATTTTCAGTGATACCCTTTCTAATCAAGCCTCTGGGCCTCTGCAGACCCTGGTTGTTTGTCATCAAGTCACCTTTAATAACCCAGCAAGCTGCTCATACACACTAAACAAGAGTGTTAAACAACAGCCCACTTAGCAATCCAAAAACAATGTCACAATTAAATCAATCAGCCTGCATGGATAAGGGGCAAGACTGCATTGTTGTGGTCCGTAAGCAGCCAGTTTGCTCTGAAATCACATGAGAGTTGAGACGCTAGCTTCGGCATAATCGTGTCTTTCTCCGTTTAATAATCTCACTGAGCCGTTTTAATGATGGAGAGGAAGAACAAATAAAATAACAGCTTTTGTCTTCGACCTGAGTCTCGGCGTGGCTGTTGGGGGGGCTGTGCGACAGTGTGAGCTCTGGGTTTACAGCTGTTTAGGTTCATTATGCTCCAGCTTCCTATTGATGTATGGGTGGAGAAATGTGCCTGATAATAATTTAACGGTGTGTCGCCCCAATTGATTTTCTTTTCTATAGTGTCGTCGCTCAGTTATAAGATTAGCAGCATCAGATAGAGTCAATTGGCAGATTATTAGGTACAGGTCTTGATTCATTGGTGCTTTATTGTTACAAAGGTGGTGGACAACAATATTAGAAACACTCCTATCATAAAGCAAAACTGTGCAGCCTCAGCCCAAAATGACCATGGAGTTGAATCAACATCTAAAACAGTTTTAACAAAAAACATAAAAGAAAAAAAGTATTATCAACTAAATTAACTAGTATCACAAGTAAAAAGTACTTAACATATACTTTGTGCATTAATGTGTAGCAGCGTTTACTGTTGTAATTCTAATTACCACAGTGTTACTTAGTCTGTAGACTAATGCATCATATTCAACATCAGAGATGTAGTGGAGTAAAAAGTATAATATTATAAAGTATAAAATAGAATAAAATGGAAATACTTAAGTAAAGTACAAGTACCTCAAAATTGTACTTAGGTAGATTAATTTAGTAAATTGGCCACATTCATTTTTAGCTAAGTTTACCTAATAAACTGGTAAATGATTGTGCTTTATGCAAATCAATCATTTGTGCAATCCAGGGAATGTCAATCAAACTATTGTTGGTTAATATAATTTAAGAATGTCTTTTATCTGTTTTTGCAAATCCACTCTTTATTTGTAAGTCATTTAAGTGTATTCATATTAAAGGTTTAACATTTTTTACTATATAAATGTGAGGTATATTCATACATGATTGAAGTTAATTGAGTTATAATTTTTATTTTTCTCAACGGATCATATTAAAAATAATATTGCTCTGTTTTACTACTGTGACTGCGAACTTAAATGTAACTTTTGAATGTAGAAATAACACATTCTTCCTCTTAAGCAATTAAAATCATAAGCAATTTAAAATGCTGACATTAACTACAGTTAAATGATAAATATATATTTTATAATATAAGGACACATAATTATTTGCTACAGAATAGAGTTATCTACTTTTTAAGTGGAGTTTATAGTCATCATGTAATAATCTGGTGCATGCTTGGTTTACTGTGTGCTTTGGTCTTAGCTGTTCCATCCACTCGCCTTTAATTTACTGCCATGTCTGGCACCAGCTTTCCCTCCTACATGCAGTGCCAGTTAAAGTTTATGACGTGGCCTTCCAGCCGCATTGGCAGCAGCAGACTCACACACACACACACACACACACACACACACACACACACACACACACACACACACACACACACACACACAGACAGACACACACACATGCATGGTAACACATTCTGCTACCACAAAGCTAGCTGGCATGGTATGGACATCGCCTTGCCTGGCGGAGCACCTTATGTCTGACTGCATCTTTTCTGTCACCAGTGCATGAAAAGCGCTGCTCAGCCATGCTTACAAAGGATGGCTAGCGCCCCAGTTGGAGTGCCAGTGAGGAATTTACAGCTTCAGTGGAGCTCAGGGTGGAGAAAGTGTTTTAAAGGGGAAGTTGTGTCTACGTTTTCTGTCTTCCTGCCGGGCATGGCCGTCATGGGAAAAAAGAATGAGGGCGCGTCTGACCGTTTCCATAAAGTCGGCATGACATACCACATCAAAGAATTGGATTTAGGTAGTCCAGTCGTAAGAATCAATCCAAGCAAATTAGCAACCAGTTTAAGCTTTTGAGATAATAATGAATCAGCTCGGCTTTGATATTTTACCATTCATGTCTCCTTTTTCTCCCTTCCCCTTCTCTGCAATCCTCTCTCTCCTCCTGACCACTGATTTTCAACTCCTCTCATTCTCTTTTTCTTCCTTCCCACATCTCTCCAGAGGATACCCTGAAGCTCCACAACGGGCCGCTGAAGAACAGCTACATGGAGCAGAGTTTCCATGGCCTCAACCCGGTGCTCAACATCCCTGTCAGCCTGGGCTACGTGGAGCAGGCCAAGAGGAACGCGGCCCTGACCGGCCCAGAGCTCGAGCGCTGGTCAGACAGCCTGGTGGGCGAGCTGTGGGAGGCGGCCGACGTCTGCGCCGTGGGCCTCACCGCCTGCCCCGTCATGCAGGCCTGCCCCAAGAACCCTTGGAGCTCCATGAGCCCTGACCCCAAATCCCAGCTGGGAATGCCGCGTGCAGACGGGCGCATCAGGTAGCAGCGAGGCCTCCAGCTGGACAGGAGGCCTCGGCACAGGAGATTCACTGTTGATCTTTATTTATTTAAGGGGTTCACTGCAGGCAGGGGAAGAAAAAGTGTTCTTCCTCTGTCTCGGGAGAAGGAGGAAACAAAAGAAAAAGTGGATTTTTTCAGGAGGTTGGCGAGGGTGTCTGGACAGAAAGCGAGGGGAACAATTTTCAGATCCTCCCACGGGGTTCCTCCTTTTAGGGGATTATGCTGGCTTTGCTATTTCAGTTTCTCAGTGTATTTATTTTTCTTCTCATGGCTGAGTTTTACTGTGATCAAACGTTGCAATTTTCGAGCATTTATTTTTGCTGCTGGATGAATTATGAAGTCAGCTTTTAAAGCCCTGCACGGGGCACAGCGGTCATGTGACACTGGTAGCAGACGGAGCTCTGCTGCAAAAAAAGGCCTTAGCTGTAAGATATACATGAGGAGGAAGCCTCGTACTGAATTAAATGTGCCTCCTTAAGTGTATGTCTACATAAACAAAGTGAGAGTGTTCAGATATACCCAAAACAGTTCGGAAAAGAGTATTTTGATACGACTCAAATGCAGCACCATTAAAAAAAAGTCCACTTATTGAAGCCAATTACTTCAACTCTTAAGTTTCTGATAGTTCGGTGACTTAGTTTGTTTCTAACCCTTGTAGAACAAATCAATAACAGCAGCACAACTTCTCTCAGTTCAGTGCCTGATCAGGATGTGGAACTGTTATGGCCGGCTAAACATCTGCTGCAGTCACATCTCGTAAAAATATGGCAAAAGAGGAATGCAAATACAGAGGCCTTTTCAGAATAATTAACCCTATTTGGATTCTAATAGAAATCTAATGTCGACATGTTAGCGTTCTAAATTCATAAATGCTTCATTTGTGGTTGTTGTAAAATAGTATTTTAAGACTTAACATTTACATAGTGTAGCTTTGTATCAATACAACCCAGATGTTGTGACAAGCAGAGGTTGGTTTTCTCACCATCCTGCCTCAAACTTGAAACACAATTATCTCAAGCTGACCTTAAATTCTCATCCTTGTTTTCATCTTCTTCTTTTTTTTTTACTTTCTTCCAGTCATTTCAGTGACACTTTACGTTGTACATGATTAAACAAGAAGTCTAAAACAATTGGAAGTGTGTGAATGAGGAAGGGGGGAGTCCATGAGTCGCTATTTATTTATAAGTTTATATTAATACTGATATTTTTAGTCAGTGACTAAATAACTGCGACGCTGCCTTGGCAGCATGATAAATATTTTTTTGTAAAGAAAGCCGCCTTTATTTACAAAGGCCAACACCCCACACTTGTACCTTTGTATGGCCCGCACCTGTGTGTTAGTCCGTGTTGTCCTGTCTGAATAGATCTTCTTGTCTTGGTTTCTTACATGGCTGTTTGCCAAGTGCATCACAACAGAAAGCCACCCTGACCTGCGAGGTCAGAGGTCCAGCTATACCTAACAACCTCACCAAACAGCGAAGAGGAACAAAACTTCTCCCCCGAACACATTGGACAACGTCTGGATCGAAAGAAGTAACTCTTTTTGCTGTTTTATGGTTCCTGTCAGTTTCGGAATGACGGTGGTGATCTTCACGCCGTGACAATAATGTACAATTTCGAGTGAATATTATATTGTGTCTTGATTGCAAAATGCATAATTTATTAGATAAACTATCTACATTTGAGATACCTTTTTCTGCCATCAATACAATCTCTGGACATTTGAGTCACATGATTACTCATCCTGAACGAGACGTGCGCTCAGATGTTTGTTTTTCTTTGAAATAAGTTTCTGGAGCCGATCAGGAGTTCACTCTGCGATTGTCGACATTGTTTAGCAACCACACAAGCTAAGTGAGTGTTTCTGCACAGGCTAATTAAGAGACATTTCTGTTCATTAATGTCAAGTTCACCTTGCCTCTCTTGTCGGATGTGTCAATTGCTGTCACTCCTTCCCTCTCAAAACTACACTGTTTCTGGGCTACGGTTTGTTTTAGTTTTTTCACTGGCCGGCTCCTGCTGCCGCCTTTTAACTTATAGTGCCACCGTGCTCAGAACAACTACGTCACACAATACATATTATTATGTAAGCTCAATGCCAGTTTTGGAAAAAGGTGAATTAAATAAATGTAAGTCAATGTGGAAGTCCTATTTTGTAACAAAATGATTAACAAATGAAGATGTACATAGGTATTTTGTATTGAAATATTGTTTAAAAAAGGTATTGTACATGTAAATACAGATGTGGTAAAAATGACATTGAATTATTAAGAGTTTTTGAAGTGTCAATAACTGGGCACAAAGAGTGAATTGATGGTGTTTATTGATCAAGTACATAATCTGTTTCAGTGTTTTTTGGACAGCTGTGACAACAACCGTGTCCTATTTGCCTCTCAGAGAAAATCACATGCCAGATTGTTGTTGTTCTTGCTGGAATGTATTGTTGAGCAACTGTTGCACAAATTTCTCTGAACTGACGTTTCCCCCCCGTTATTTTGTTCCGGGGAGGCTCTGTGTGCCTTAGCTGACTTTTAGAACCTTCTCTGTCCATTAAAAGAAAAAACCTTTATTTTGTTATTTGTTTTGATCTGATGTGAAGAATACCATGATTTTGTCGAGTGATTCACTGGTACTGCAACACCAAAAAAGATGTCTGCTGTTGTATATATATCATCAGGCCTTCTGTCTTTATCAGCTTTTTTTTTTCTTCCCTTTGGGGGATTTCTTTTGTTGTACTTGACTGGCTTGTCTTACTTTTCTCTGACTGCTTTTTGGAAATAAAATTCTATGGAAAAACAGCACATGTGGACTCAAAACATTAAGCCTGCTGACGCATCTACCATTACTCTGCTGTTGCACAGTTGCTTATATAGTCCAAGTCCATTCAACTGTATAAGATAGGATATTTGATACAGTATATTTTATTCACTCACAGAGATTGTTAAACATGAATCTTATTTTATTATGTTAATTTCAGGGATATTCATGTAAAGTCTTAGTGGACGGAAATTAACTTAGTCTCAACTCCTTATATGTCTCAAAATATCTACGCTTACAAACGAGATAGTCTTTGCAAAATGGGATTTAAATTCTATTGAAGCTGCTCTAATAAAATGTTTTGTATTAACAATGCATCAAGTGACAAACCCAAAATATCATCCAACTCTGTAGTTCCCATCAGATCTAAGGAGTGTTTTTGTGTCTTTCAGCCCATTGTTTTGATTTTACAGCCAACAACTTAACTGGTTTAGTTCAGTTTCAAAGCTCTCTGGCAGTGTTTCCCGTTGTAGCAGGCAGATGTTTTGAGCAAATACAAGCTGTAGGAGACTCAGAGTACACTCCCTGCTCACTGTGTTGCCAGGTCTGTGGTTTTCCCACAGAATTGGGATACTTTTGAAGTGTTGCCACGGGTTGAATTTGTTTGTTGTTGGCTCGACCTATTTTGCATGCAAATGACACAAATATCTATAAATAGAAATCCATATAAAAAAATAAAATCTATTTCCTCTTACATTTTCCCAAACTGAGTCCACATTAACACACATACAAAAGGACATGGGACACGTCACGTCCACCTACACACACAGCTACATTTTATGCATGATTATATATTGTATTTAATTACACAAGGTCATTTTAGGACCTAGGTGAAAGAACACACTAAACATTTATGATGTTACTTTATGGATATTACAATGTATTTGGCAATGATAGCGATGCTGTTGGACTTTAAAAGCAGTATATATGTTTGGCAGGGGCATCATTTTTAGTTCTGGTATTGGGCTGGTTTTATAGGCTGTCAGCAACTAGCTGGTGAAGATAGAGGAACTTTAAGCAGCTAAACAAACACGACTAATATTCTAATGTGTCTGATAGATGTGTAAATAAGCAACTATCTTCTAACACGTAGCTTTACAAGGTGATACATATTGTCTATGTTTTCAGCAACATCAATCATACATAAATAATAAATATGAATGAAGTCTTTTTTTTTATGAAACTCAATACTTGAGAGATAATCCCTGAAGTCCAATCTCTATACACCTCACAGTTAGAAATCATTTTGTGCTTTAACCATCACTTCAAGTATTCCCCTCAGTCAAACTGAGGTATTTGAATTGTTAACTGTGGGTACAGCCAGTTACTCCCATATGTTTTCCACCAAATTAGCTTCCACAACTGTCCTCTCGCAGAGAATCTCACCCAACGCCCACTTCATAACACACCTCTTTAATAAAAGACCACAGGGGATTTAAAATGAATGATGACTTTCTATAAACATGACAACCCAAGTCGTACTATTCACCCATAAATACTGTGTGTGTGTGTGTGTGTGTGTGTGTGTGTGTGTGTGTGTGTGTGTGTGTGTGTGTGTGTGTGTGTGTGTGTGTGTGTGTGTCAGAGGCTCTCTACCACAACACAGTGTTGTTGAGTGTTTGACAGGCCCTGATCAAAGGAGCAGTACAGTGGCAACAGATCCCATTCACTGTCCCATAAGACTTGGGACAGGCGGTCTAATTAGTCCTGGCTTATTCTGCTGTACGCATGCATGCATTTTCTGAGTAAGCAAGTAAGTGAGTCACTAAATGAGAAAGCAAAAAACATTGCATGCAGGTTCACATGCACAGCGTGGGTGTGCCGGTTAAGGCGGATGTGAAGAGAAATGTGCGGCCTTGTTCTCCCGCAGCAGCAGGATGAGCGGTATTATGTTTGTTCGACTGCGATGTGAAACACTAAAAGCTATCCTGCTGATGTTGGGAGGAAATGACTCGGATTAATGGCAGATAAACACTCTGATGATCATTTTCAGCTTTTAACTTGAGCTCAATGACAAACATGCTGCTTGATTAATTAGCACCCCTGAAACGGAGAGAGGTTGTAATAACAGTGATAACAGGCATCTCTCTCACGGCTGTAGCACGGCCATCTGCACACGGAGAGCAGGGCACGGCACGCTTGTCACCGCTGAGGGAAAGATTAGGGAAAGGCTGTGGTTTTGGGTTAAAATGACTACTTGATGGACTTCTTGATTCCAACAACACAACAGAAGTGAGTAAACTACAATCCCAAAGCTTTCTTCAGGTAAATCTATCGAAGCTATTATCATAGGTCCAGACCCTCCATTCTTCTCGCAAGGAGAGTCTCGTCTCCTCATTCCTCTTTCTTATTAATTCTTCTGTTCCCTCTGAACCTTTCTGCTGCCCTTATCTTTCTGCTTCTCTCCATCATACTGCATGCCTTATATGAGGGTTTATATACAGTATCATGGGCACCTCACTCCTCTTCTCTCCAATAATGTTTACTTAAATCCAAGGTAATAAGGTTATATTTAAAGTCACGGACACTTGATTGATGATTGATTTCACCTCTCACCCCTCATCCTCTTTGTATGTAGCCTGCAGTTCTGAGATAATGAGCATCAAGATTTTCACATCCCAGCTGGCAAAACTGTTCTGCTGTCGAACTTATCTTTGAACCGAGCCGGCGTCCTCACAGCACAGTGAATGCAAAATATCATTTTCACGGCCCAAACAAAAACTATGTATGTAATATTTATTGTGAACAACTGTAAAGGAGCTTAGCGCTTCAGTGACCACATGAATGTCATTCAGAAGAGACAATGTGTGAAACTGTAAATGAGGAACATTTTCAAAAATGTTGTTCAGCACACCAAAGAGAATTTTATTTACAATGAAATTTACGAGGGTGTACTTCAGAGAGCGAAGACGTTTTCAGTGTTCCAATATTATTATCGTGCTCTGCTCGATGTCCAGACAAAAAGCCACTTTGCATTTGGAAACAATGAAGACTTTATTAGTAAAACTTGCGGCCGTCTAACCATGACGCTCGCAGCCAAGTCAAGTGTCAATCCAAGAAAGTATCAAGAGTCCATCTGGCCTATAGTACCAGTTGGCCTGCCAACACGCAGATGGACCAATTTTGATGCTTTTCCATGTTTGAAGAGTCAACTGTTAACCCAAACGAGTAATACTTAATATTAAAACATGTCATTTGCTCATGAAATGTTTTGTTTCTTCCTTTCTTGCTTTTTTCACATCATAGAGGCGACTAAATAAAACCACACATTATGTTTTCCTTAACAATTGGCACAAAATACACACACAAATCATAGACTGAGATCGGGTTTATGTCCCGCCATGTACCTCAATTAACTGAAAACTGCATATTAATGCTGCCTCATAAAATAACCAACCCACTGTCAAAACTAAACTCAACTTTGTCCACAGTTATCTGCAATGCAAATCTAAGTAGACAGCACTTATTTACAGAGAGTGGACGGAACAGATGTGAAGCTGGAAAACTGGAAGACAGTACAGACTGTATACTCCCAGATACACACACACACACACATATATATATATATATATATATTATTTAAAGAATAAGTCTGGTTGTATTTTTGTCTTCTTCTTATGTTTAACAGTTCCTTTGACAAAGGACAAAGCAAGTTGCTCCTACCAACAAGTGTGTGTGAAGCCAAAACATCATCATGAACATGGGCACTGTTTTGTATTTATGTATTGTATCCGCTGCTTTAAATAGTCCACAACAAATACTCTTTTTAATCTTGTTTGTGTAACATTCGATAACAACTACAGTGCCCAGCTGTTTCAGGAAGTTATGTAGCCTTTTTCAAGAATGATATTTTATATTTGTGATGCATTTTTAAATATTTAGTAGGAACAGATAGGCCTGGGGCGTATTGGGAGACAGAGCAATGCGTAGTTGATTTCGGGGTTCATATGGTATTTAGTGACAAAAACAAAAATGTATCCTTTAATTTAAGAAGATGCATTACCTCACCCATCCATTAATCAGAATAAACAAAACACATAGTCGACACAGGGACAAGAAGTCTGATTACTGTATATTACTGCCCAACCACAGAAGAATTCAACATTGATAAAACATGTACAATATGTAGTTTCTTGTTTACAAACCCTAATCCTCAAAATGTTCACATTAAAGTCTTTAACAACCCCCTTCAATCACAAACACCCTACATGTTTTCAAAGTGACAGAGCATTTCTCTCTTTCCTCTTGGTAGGACACTATTGATGCATCTGAGAGGATAACATTTATTCAGTTTGAAGAATTTGTGACAGCTCAAGGGTATGCATGTATTCTCTCATCAGCTACACTTAGTATACGATGAGCTTCACTGACTTCCTCCCTGCGTGTTTGTTATGGTCCAACCTCACTGTTATGCCTTTTTGAACAATCCCTCCTTGCAACATTCAGCAGCTCCACTGAAAATGTTGTTTTCCTCCTGACTTTTAAAAATCCACACTGTGGCCAGTGAAACACTCACGCTGGGATGAGAATCGATCTGAAACTGTGGGTTGGGGGGAAAGTACCATTTGAAGCCACTATCACCAGCCACTAAAAGATTTAAACAAGATGGAAATGGTTAGACTTTGATCACCAGCTGGCTGGTAATGACACTTATTCCTCCTATCTTTTCTCTAGTGGACAGAATAATGACATCATTTTTCAGGGCCAACACGCTCCTGCTACTCCGTGGAGAGCAGCAGACTCTCAGCTGCTCATCCGCCGAACGCTAGGAAAAGGTCCTTAACAGTCAAATACGATTTGAAGCACCTCCACGCTGCACAGCTATGACTTATACTGCCGGGCCAATATATTTCCAGCCAGGCAGAAGAAAAGGCCGTACATGCTTGTGAGCTGGAGTGAGTGCTAAATATTTCAATAACAGCTTGCTGACAGCGAGAAAGAGGGCGAGCGAGCAGGAGATGCAGCGGGGCCTGGTGCTAGACGCTGTGGGAGAAGCAGTGAGGGGTGACAGGTGGGTGCCAGTGTTACATGGAGAAGTGTCTGAAAACATCAGAACGGATAACAACACCAGGAACATTAAGAGCGATAAGTGGGCCAAGGCCACATGGCACATTGATCAAAGAGGCTTGTGGGGAAGGCGTTCT
The DNA here is from genome assembly GCF_900634415.1 of Cottoperca gobio. Classification (NCBI taxonomy): domain Eukaryota; kingdom Metazoa; phylum Chordata; class Actinopteri; order Perciformes; family Bovichtidae; genus Cottoperca; species Cottoperca gobio. Next base: position 18,862,737 of record NC_041355.1, read on the forward strand.
TCAAGTCTCCACTTATACACCTGCTGGTACAAGGTGTGTGTGAGCAGTAGCTTTTACTCTCACGGAAATAAACATGACCACAGGTGAACAATCCCAGCTGAGATTAATGTGAGTTCGTACACAGTTTTCATAAATGTATGTATGGAGAGGAATACTGCAAAGCGTCCACGGAGACCTGCAGAAGATGAACTGTAAAAAGAAAAACAGAGTAGAAGGTGTATAGATGTTGAACAAAGACCAATATTTTCTTTGAAATATATGTTTATTTTCACGTTGCCTGGTTCAGAGATAGTCATACATTTCAAATTCTGGACCCAAATCATGAAAAACAGTGGGGAGAACCAGCATAGAAACACAAGTCTGGCAGTTAATTCCCCTGTTTATCCATCCTTCACATAGAGGCTGCCCCTTGTGTGTCCCAGAAAGTTCATCAGTGCTGAACATTTGACAAACACACACTTATATAGATCAAACATTGTCCCTCAGTCCAGTTTGTGCCACCATAAATCTCAAGAGAAAAGAAGAGCAGTGTCTTTCTTAGACATTGATCTTTTATGTTATGTCTATGTTTTCCAACCGGACCAGTAACCAGAATGATAAATCTATTAACACCCTGGTCACGGCAAGATGCAGCATGGTTTGTGTATGTCATACTCAAGGAATAAGTCTGTCTCACTGGCCAACAGATATATAATGCAGGATATTATGGAATATCATGCTGTGCTTAACTTTTATGAACTGTTACATTTGGGTTATTTCCATGCTGGTGAAGATTACATCATACTGGGGAATATTTCCATATAACACTCCATTAAAACCATTTAATGAAATTAATGACTTCACAGTTTTCAAGCGAGTACAACTGTTTGAGTGTATTAATCTTGAGTGGCTAGTCACAAGCTAGTTAAATACTTAGTTATACTTTTTATGTTTGAGCTTTTTTAATGCCATGTCATGTGTTCTTTCAGACTAGTGGAAATAAAACATCCAAAATACACATGTAGGTGTTTATTCTACTAACTTTGTCTATTTGTGTCTGTAGATTTCTCCTAAATTCCTAAATTAGATAATGCCTTATTTGCATATTTACACATAATTTCAGAAAACTAGTGATAAAAAAAATAATTGTCTTAATGTGAGTAATCATATTAGTAAGTTTCACGATGATATCTATTAAGTAAAATGTCTTTCAAAATGTTTTACAAAACATATCGTCAAAGGTCGTTTTTCTTGTACTCTGAGCCAGAAATACTTACTTACATACAGCAAACGTTACAGATTCCTTCCTGTCTATATTCTGAAGGTTTTTACTCATAGCCTGATTTATAAAACATTTTATTGTGGACTGTTTGTCCATAACATAGTATCCAGTTGTCTGTTCTTATGTAAAAAATAAAAAATAATAATCAATACACCTGTAAAAAATGCTGCTGTTTATAAACCTGAAACACCTGTACAGGAGAAGGACAAGAGGAGGTTGTTTTTAAAAAGCCTTTATCCTAAAACAAAGTAGGCAGTTTCCCGAAGCCTTCTGTTGAATTAACACATTAGGATTATTCAGTCCAAGTCTCACTCAGCCGATCGATTCACTCGGAGCAAAGAGCCTGAAGTCGATTTTAAAATGCTGATCAGCTGTGTGTTCGAGTTAAGATGTACAGTGGAAATAAGTCAGGAAGGGGAACGGAGGGAGACTGAGATGAAGCAGAGAGACAGAAAGAGAGAGAGACAGGGAAGCAGTGTGGTGTGTGTGTGTGTGTGTGTGTGTGTGTGTGTGTGTGTGTGTGTGTGTGTGTGTACGAGGAGGGTGAAACAACTGAGAAAGAGACAGAGACAAGGAGACAGCTCCCAGCAGAACTCTAAAACAACAGCGTGTCTTGCTGACGGATGATACGCAGCGGCCGGCTGGCCAGCCATGCGAGCAACCCATTCCCTGCTGAACAACCAGTCACAGAACAAGATCCACATCAGCAGTGCACAAGAGGAGAGGAAAGAGAGATGAGAAAGGAAAAAGGAGGGGAGGGGGAGGTCAGAAGAGGAGAGAAAAGGATACAAGAGGAATAGGTGAGAAGGGATGAGATGGAACGATAAGGGGAAGACGTAGATCAGGGGGAGAAAGACGAGAGGGAGGGAGGCGAAGTGAATCAGAGGGAGGCAAGGGAGATTTGAAAAGGGCAGTTAAGCCGAGTTTCTCAATTATTCATTTGGAAATCAATACAACCCCCATGCAGCAGCGAGGGAGATTAAAGAAAGAACGTCAGAGGAGATGATAGAATTTTACGTGATCTCATTTTTAATTTGTGATCAATTATTTAGCTTTGGATGATTGTGGTTTCCAAACAGTCTTAAAGGAACACCAAAAGGATCATTTGTAAACTATAACTTTGTTTTTCTCGTATGCCTCCAGAGGGAACAAAGAATCAAAAAACTGAGAAAAGTCTGGATCAATTGAAGGAAATGGGGGCTGAGTTAACAACAGCAAAACTGTAAAGCAAAGCATCCATTTACAAACTCTCTCAAACCTCCTGCAGTATAATCATAGTCTCATTTATCCAGTCATGTGCTCACTACTTCCCAAACAAATGCATTTTCTATTTAAAACGCTTCCTGCATTAACAGTCTCACGTTACTAGTAACTGTGCTTTCTGACAAGTTGGCCCCGGAGTTATTTAGCGATAAATGTTGAGAAAAAGGACGTGAATGTCGTGGTCTGAGAGGTCAGGTTGTCCTCACTGCTGTTTTATTGCAGACATATAGAGTTAGGCTGACAAATTGAAAGACAAAAACAACATGAGTGTTGTGTGAGGAATGTGTTCTTAAATGACCTGCCTGGATTCAAATTGGTTGTAAAAAATAACAATAAAAATACGTCATGGATTTACCTTCCAGAGTGCACTCTTCCTCAAATTTTTTATGCTTGGCTGTTAAGTTGTAAGGCTCGGAAAGCTGCTGACTGGTATAACAAGAAAGAATTACCCATGAATTAAGGGCAATAGCCTTTTGTATGTAATCAGATCAACCCATTAAACCCCCTGACTCATCAGCTCCTCGCAGATTCCTTGCCAAACTTTCCCTTTGTGTGTCGGGGCCAGAGGGATGGAGGGATAGATCTCTTAAATGTCATGAAGACTGATGGCGGGTGTGTTAAAGTGTGGTGACATTACTGCCTCTACTCTCCCTCTTCCTAAGTCAGGCTTGTCTGCCTTCCGCACTGACATTTCGCCGGCCGTGTTTACGCGGGACTTGCCGGCCAAAATGCCACTCCAAGATTTATGGCTGTGAACACTGGCTGGTGGAGCGGAGAGAAGGTGTGTGCACCCAGGTAGGGAGAGGCAGAGAACAAATGAATTTGAGCATTCATTGGTTCTCCATCTTCTCGCTTTTCTCTTTTAAAGGAATATCCCCTGTCATCTCCTCTGTACTGTGAAATTCTCCTCCCCTCCAGTCCTTAGCTTCTTTTCTCTAAACAACGGATTCTCTTCTCTTCTCCTCTTTTGTGTTCATTTTTTTTTTTTATCTTTGTCTTAATGAGAGAAAATTAGCCTTCAATTGCTGTTTAAAGTGTGTGTTATTGTCAACAAACCACATACAAGAAGCCTACCTGTGAAACCTCCTGAAGATGTAAATGCTCACTAATTTCCGGAAATAGCAGGACACTGTAGTTGTTTAGTTAATGTTACTCAAACAGGAATAAATAGTACATTTGTTGGGGACTATTTCCAGAGGTGGGTGAATCCACGTTCTTGTGTTCATCCTAATGAAGGAACATGTCAGTGTGACTCATTGATGCATATTTTATAGTGTTTTGACAATAATGGAGCTGTAAATGTCATGTAATGTATGTACACTAACAGGCTTTCATAGAATATCACCATCATCAGAATGAATAAGGTCTGGTAACAAAATGAAGTGGCACTTCAAAGATTCATATGCTTTGTTAAATGTTTGGTTCAGCTTGGTGACGTAGTGACTACTAACAGGGCTAGTTGCTAAACAACTGTAGCTGATGGTGAGCTACAGTAGTTTAGGCTCTTGGGTGAGTGCCATGTCAGTCACAAAACGTAACTAAGCTTTTTATTTTCTTTGTACTGGACTGTTCAGTTCAAGGGTCACCAAACGTTTTGATACTGAGAGCTACTTCAAGGGTGCTGAATAATACGAAGGGGTACTTGTTTGATACAAACTTCCTGAATAACATAGTTGCACGGTTCACCTTTAATGATAATATTATCATTATCATTAATAATAATAATCATAATAAATATTCATATATGTGAAGAGACTGTCTGATCACATGTTCATGTTCTGATCAGCTTGTTCTGCCCGCAGTGCTGCAGGTGGGTAGTTAGTTTGTTAGTTAGTGAGTTAGCATGGTAGCTTTGTGACACGTACCGAAGTGTCTCCACATTGTGCCGCTTTGCCGTCGCCCCGCAAATGAAACATACACACTTTTCTTTCACTGTTGTAAAAAATAATTCTTCCTCCCAATCATTGTGAAAATTTGTTTTCTTTCGCTTCTCTGCCATGTTTAGCGTAAAAACGCACCTAGCGCCCCATCGTAGCTGCTCCCGCTAGCTTGTCTCAGCGAAAATGGAAATGGAGATTTAGCTTGCACAGGATCAGAGTTCATATACATAACACATTTTTGTTTTTTAAATTCTATATTCAATGTTGTCATTTTAAAATAAATAATAATTCAAGTGTTATTGATTTTTTTTAAACAGCAAAATAATTAAATACAAATTTTAGACGGAGCTCCATGGTGGCTCGTGCTATCTTTAGAACATGCCCTGTGGGCGACTAAGTGCCCGCGTTGGCTACCCCTGGTTCAGTCCTTCCTCGTATTTTGTTGTCAGGATTGTACATAATTCCATTCAATATAATGTTCCTGAACGAGGGGGGAAAGCTCTCCTAGCTTTAGCTAGCTGTCAGTTAGCAAATAGTTAGCTTAACGGGACAATAGGTACACACAGTTTATTTAAAATATGTATTTGTAATATTGACTTCTGTCTCATTAACTGTGCAGAAATCACTCCTCCTTTGTGGAGTAGTTTATACTTTGATGGAGGAGGTTGAATAAAGCTGGGTGGTGCAACACAGCTAATAAGCTATTAGCTTCTAGGACTATCCAACATCTCATTCACATGGATGTAGTTCAGCCCCGGGAGCTATTCCTTTGAAATGTTTCAGTGTTCCTCCTCTTTTCTCCTCATGTTACAATTTCTCACTTTTCTTTTTCTTTTTCACTGACTATTTTCTTACGTTTCAGAATCTCTTTTCTTCTCCATCTTTTCAAGAGCTATTCTCATATAAATGACCAAACTGTTCCTTGACATCATGTTTTTAGATTGTCTCATTGTAAGTGAGGAAAGCTGTGATCACAGAGTATCAGATTCTCTTCGCCCTGTTTTTATTCCCTGGAGAGAAACACAAACCATATGACAGGGAAATCTAAAGCCTAAACTTGCAATGTAACTTCACTTCTGCTTTACACACCATGTTCCCTCTCGTTAAAAGCCTCTTGTAACATTCCTGGTTGGCAAAATGAGATTCAATGAAAAGGGAATAGTCAGAGGGGAAAGGGTTCCTGAATGCAGGGTAGAAAAGGAAGAACACGTAAGAGCACAACTTTCATGGTTCAATGTCATGGACGTGTACCACATAACTCTGCGTGGTGATTTCCTGTGAGACAAGCATTCACATCTCAAGGGCATTGTTTTTCCTTCCTTTATGGGTTGCATGAAAAACGTCCTTTCTCCCCCGCTGCGCCCCAGTACACCTCGTGTGACCCACATAAAACAGTCAAAAGGCCCCAGCCTATGTGCTTACTGTTTGTACACACATCATATGTCACACTGCACCGAGTGTCATCATTGCATTGTGGGGACATCAACTTCCTCTGTGGGAGCAGCTCTGCTGTATAATGTGTGGAATGCATCATCCCTCAGCCGCAGCACCAACCTCCGACCACCACAATCTCTCAGTGTGAGGAAGTGATCTGTCATGCTGCCAAGGTGGCACGCCGAGTCCCACTAAAACATGCACTGTGAATTGTTTCTATATTTAATGAACTACATCTCACTGACGTTATGTGTGACTGTTTGCTCTGAATATATGTATCATGTAACATCAGTGTATCTCCTCATGTCTTTTTCCAAGATCCACCTCGAAGGAACTAAGAATCTCGGCGTTACTTGGTTGAAAATTAATTTCTGACATTAATTTCTGAGATTTAGAGAGATTTTATGAGCGCAGTGGGTCAACACTGACAAAATCGGAAAAAAAAATGTATGTATATATATATATATATGTCAATATATGTATTGACAAAAATACATATTTGAGGAAGTATCTAAATGTGTGAATGAAATGAAACTGCCCCGGGACAAACTGACGGGACTGACGACAGACTGCAATGTGATGAAAAGAGCGGATTAGTGCAGGATGCTGGAGAAGATGCAGTGAGAGAACTGTGCAGGTGAGCTGACGGTGTATCACTGCATCATACACCAGGAAGTGCTGTGTTGTAAAGCTCTGGAGATGGAACATGTAATAAGCACCGTAACACAGACAGGAAACGTTATAAGAGTTAATGTAAGTCTTTTCCTGAGGAGATACATTCTGAACATGGCGGTGTGATGGCTGAGTCGAGGGAAAGTGGTGAATAGATTTTTCGAATTGCGTGAGGAGTCCGTTTTTGGAAGCAAAGGGAAACACACCACAGATCTCTGGGACGAAAAGTGGCGATGTGAGCTCGACTGTTTGTGCGACATAACGAAGCATCTCACTGTTAAACCTGCAGCTTCAGGGCCGAACAAAAACAAAATCCGCTGCTAAATGTTTTACTTTAAAATGACACAGTATAATTATTTATTACTTGTTAATCATGTTAAAAAATGCTCCAAAATTGTCTGCGAGCCATATCACGTCATCGAAAGAGCCATATATGGCTCCCGCGCCATAGGTTCCCGACCCCTGCACTACTCACATGCTGAATGAGAGTAACAGGTATTGGCTACAATTGATTCTTTATAGGTATACATGATGTAGAATATTACTTTTTATCCCCCAGTGATATCACAGTGTACTGACCACACCCTGGAGAACACTTCTACTTCTCTGCAGCGCAGCGAGAAGGTAAACCACTGGAGCTCAGCAGATTTTCAGCTGTCTTTAAGAAAGTGGGCATTCATACTTAAAAAACTTTTACATTTTGATCGTTCTGTTGATGTACAGTGTTGTCCAATAATGCAATGCACAAACCAAGTGGAGGTGCTGATGGGGTGGAGGTGAGACAGCAGCTGAAGTAGGCAGTGGTAATCCAAAGTGAGACGTACAATGTGCAGCACTATTGCATCATGTCAGTATATTGTAGCTTATATTTGTAGGTTTTTAATGGTGTGTTGTGCTACGTGAATTGATTTCTGATTTCGATGAAAATAAGTAAATATAACTTTCTGTTTGGAAAGTGGTGGAAAGTAACTGAGTACATATACTAAATTTCAAGAAACTTATACTTTACCTCCAGTCCATTACAATTCAGAGGAAAATATTGTACTTTTAACTCCACTACATCTATTTGACAGTTATAGTTACTACTAACTTTTAGATTGGAATATATCTTTACATTAAGCCTGATAAATAAAATATTAACTACCTGAATGTATAGTAAGTTTTTGTTGTTAATTAATGTACGATACTATAAACTAGAGAGTACTTTTACTGTTGGTACTTTACGTATATTTTAGTTCATATAGTATAATAGTTCTGTACTTTTACTTTCCCCGAAGGTTATGATAAGACTCCGTTTTATTAATCCTTTAATGCTGGAATACCTACATTATCCACTTCACAATAGTTACCATATCTTCTTCTCCTTTTTCTCATAAGCTCCATTAGCAGGTCATCTCCTGTCCTTGCTCCAACACAGCCCGCTGCAGAAGCCCTGTAAGTAAGACAGACCAGCATCATATCCTCCTCCATCCCTGTGAGCTTTCTTCTCCCTCTTGTCTCCCCTCCCTCCCTCAGTCCTGCCCGCTCTCTTGGCTCACAGGCCTAGCCAGTCATGATGAATGTGGAACAGGGCCCAGCCCAGGCTCCTGCCATTACCCTGTGACAATTTATTACCCTTTATCTGTAGGCACAATTAACCCAGGCCCAGGAAATAGGGACTTATCAGTCCTTCATTAACAGGACCTGCCCATGTCCCCATCCCTCTCTGTCACCTGACGCGCACGCACGCACATGCGCTCGCACGCACGCACACACACACACACACACACACACACACACACACACACACACACACACACACACACACACACACACACACACACACCTCAGTCTGTGTGGAATTTCAGTTTCTCTTGTTGTATACAGCCCGCTGTTTCTCTCACCGTCTCCATTATACCCCTAGACCCTCTCTCCCTAACACACACACTTTCTTTATCTCTGTCCTTTTCACGCCCTCTGTCACACATACACTCTGACTTTCTTCGAGATTGTATTTTTAAACTAAGATGATGAACACCCAGAGTGACATTACAGTGTTTGTGTTCTGATTTACGATCCAATACATTTACACACAATTGGCCTAAAATAGAAAAGAAAACGTCTTAACTGTGGACAGTTTTCTCTGGAGCTGGTTTCCACTGAAGAAATGGCTCCTGTGAAATGTGTTGATGGGGTGTTCTGGGGATTATCCAGAGTAATGGAGACAACAGATGTTGCTGTGGATTCTTTTCATTGAAGAAACTTAATTAATCTTAAATGTATTGGGCATTGGGGTAGAGGCAGAAATCTCAAAGCCTCTGTAAATTAAACCCACAATATTAGAATGGCTTGTTTTTTTTTGTATTTTGGGTGAACTGAACCTCTGTGGTACAGACGGGCCAACAACACATTTCTCGTGACAAAGAGCTGATCGACTGTCAAAGTAGTGTAAAAATAGTGTTGACTGAATTTCCTGATATTGATAAAGTAATTATATTTTATGGATAATTGAGAAGCTACTAATTTTGATATAACAATATTCTTGATTTTGTTTTTGTTTTTATTTAAATGACCTAAAATCAATATATATTTTTTTATGAGAATTATCATCTGTATCCGTTATTACCAACAAAAGGTGATGATATATCAGTTCTGTGATCACAGGGTGTTTCTGCTGCTGTTATTGCAAGTATTTATCTTTGAAATTAAATATTCATGACTTAATAAGCAACAATCAGAGTTTATGTTTGGGGATAACAACATCCATAGGTGTTGAATTCTCCGCCAGGTGTAAGCCTGTGAGGGACAAATACATCATTTATATGTGTTCAGGGTGTGTGTGTGTGTGTGTGTGTGTGTGTGTGTGTGTGTGTGTGTGTGTGTGTGTGTGTGTGTGTGTGTGTGTGTGTTGTGTGTGTGTGTGTGTGTGTGTGTGTGTGTGTGTCTCCGCAGGCCAAAATGTGGCCAACAATACGCCGGGTATGGCTTGTTGTAAGACATGCCAATTGTTGGAAATGCCGTTTAGAGGAGTCAGCAGTCAATGACGTATAAAAACTCTAAAGTAAAATAAACTTTTGTGAATCACGGGAACCACCAGAGGTCCTTGAGCATTCAGTCATAAATGAACACACAAAATAATTGGCTGATCGGTCCACTAGTATGCGAGATTAGCCTGCGACAGACAGTCAGATAAACATACACACACATACACACACACACATGACTGAACACATGATCTCCTCAAAGCTTACGCCTGGTGAAAATAAAAACCACAATCCCAAATTATATATAGTCTCACACCACCGTATGGATAATATTTCGATATACTACCCTTGGCATCACAGGTACATTGCTGTAACGTAATCTGTAGGAGTCCCTTTGTTTGAATGATAGGACTAATCTGTCCACATTATCCATGCATGTCAAGGGGATATCCTCCGAGTGTGTATCCAGGCACCAGACAATAGCCTACTATGTACCCCACAGACTCCAATGCCATTCAGGCTTATTCAAAGCTAATCAGTGCCAGCCAATGAGCGATTGCCATTGTCACCCGCAACTGGCGACTGCTGACATTTTAGGCTGTGCTGCTCTACTGCGAAATGGAGGAACAGTATAAAAGCCACAGTCAATCAGGTCCGAGGTGAGCCAGCTCTCCTGCAGTCAGAGCCCCGACACGGCTTCAGTGGCAGCACCTGGCCTCTGCAGTCACATATACTGCTTGTAAATATTATATAAGAGTATGGGTTGACTAATGAATGCAGGCCCTGTCCAGTTTGGCAGGAACATGAGGATGATGACAGCCAGGCTTAACAATACGGACATTTAGGAGAGCTGTTATGTGTTTGTGTGTGTGGGTGGGTCTGAGTTTGGGAGGTGTTCTTCATTTGCAGCCTTACGGGCTTATAAAGTGAACAAAACTAAAATTATATGTTATATAAACTAGACAAGATGGATGATTTATGAATATCCATCTGCCCTCTGCTCTCTGACTCTCATTCTTCCTCATCCATCTTGAAATCTCTAACAGCTTCCTATAGAGAGTGTCACCCATGAAAGTTGACATGCATCAGAGTCCCATATAGTATCTAAATCCGGTTGACGATGATAACTCCCCCCGTTTAAGCTGGTGGGGCGCTAATCGAAAAGCCATGGGGTCCACGTGGGAGCTGACTCTGGAGACGCGGAGACGCTGGAAGCCAAGAAGAATCGGAAAAGCCAAGACTCCTGCTGCTAACTGATAACAACATAAACAAAATAGTCCCAGTTATACATCCCTCTTGCCTTCCTCTCTGCATCGTATATTCCACTGTATGTGGTTTGCAAAATGAACGAATCGAAGTACATATATTTCAAAACATAGAGAAGAGTCTGCTCATGTTAGAGTGTACCCACCTGTAGCCTCAAATTGACCCGATTTGCAGCCGAGAAGGAATCTATTCAATAAAAATGGTATTACAGAGTTTACCTCCTCCTCCTGTCATCTCCTCTCTGTAGGCTGCAGACAGAGAAAGACAAGGATCTAAGATAGCAGGCAATCAGTCATTTTTGGATAAATGGAAAAATTCAGCAAGGAGCGCAATTAACCCTAAAAGGACCCAGAGCCACAGCTTGTTATTCAAACAGGCGTTTCCTGAAAGACACAGTTTACATGATGTAAATTCAGGAAAAACAGCCTACATAAGAGAACGCCATCTACAGAGGTATAGAAATTGTGTGTCTTGACAAACAGACAAAGTGGATCTTAAAGCTCATAACTCATTCTCCCAGAGGCATGCCGCTAAAACTGTAACAGCTTGGACTTGGTTGTCTTGCCAGAATAAGAGTAGGTAGCAGGCGTCAAGGCGCGCTTGAGGCAACATGCCCAAACAAATGTCCGCTGGCAGTCGGCCCTTTCTTTACAACTTACAAACTGCATCTTTAAGCAAAGATTAGTTTAAGGATTACAGGGCTGGATGCTCTTAGCTCCTTGAGAGCTCTCAATCTCTTTCCTCAGAGAGTTATCCTCCCTCCCTTTTCACTCATCCTTTATAGTCATTAAACAGAATGGAGATGTGTGATAGAGTAGGATGGTAGAGGGAGAAAGAGAGAGAATTAGATTCTCTGACACCCCGCTAATTGAGCGATCTCCTTTGTGCCCGGCCCAGCCTGCCAAGTTTTAATTAGCAACTAATCAAATCAATATGGAGGCTGCCAAGCGAAGAGGAAGGCACCTAGATCGTGGGATGACTGCCTGGATCACAGTTGCCTGTGACCTTTGCACCGGGAGGTGGTTTTTCAAGGCTGTAAATGATGAGGGGCCGTGGTCCTGATGGCCGCTAGAATCTCTTTGTAAGGAAAGGATGGAGCGATGGCGAGGTAAGGCATTACTCAGCTGCTTTGACATTAAGATAATTGAACTGGAGGATAAAACCTGGTAGCTGATGTTTAAAAACTAATTGTTGTCTTTTAAAATGTCCATTTGCTTGAGAGGGGGAGTGATTTTTGAAAGCAGAAATGTTCACCTTGTAGCCTTTGCATGCAAGCATAAACACTAAGGGCTTTTTATATTTATATGAATGAGTATAAAATTGGAACATTTTCTCTGCATGTACGCACTTTAACAGGACAGTTCACCACAAAATAAAAATATCATATTTTTCCTTTTACCTGTAGAGCTACTTATCAATCTAGATTGATGTTTTGGTGTGAGTTACCGACTGTTTTCAGCGTACAGAAGTCTGCCTTCTCTACAACATAATGGAACTAGATGGCACTCGGCTTGTGGTGCTCAACATTTGTTTTTAAACTCAACAGCAATGTCTCTTTACAGAAATCCTGACCCAGTCACTCAAGATAATCCACAGACCTTGTTGTGAGCAGTTTCATGTAGGAAATATTTTCTTTCTACCAAACTACACCTGCAAATCGTATCACCGCGCATAAGGAAGCGTGCATCTACTCTCATCTAAACAATAATGGCTGAGCTGGAACGTTAGCTAGCTCCGGTGAGATCAGCAGAGCCTCTCGTGCACGAGTAGTTGCACGCTTCCTTCTGTGATTCGGTTGGCGGGTGTCGTTCAGTAGAAAGAAAATACTTCCTGCATGAGACTGCGCTTTGAGCACCACAAGCCGAGTGCCATCTAGTTCTATTATATCCGAGGGTGGGAAACATCTCTATGGCCGATACCTCCAACACTCTGCAATGCACACCAAAACACTAGATTGATAAATAGCTCTACAGGTAAGAGGAAATATGTGTTTTTAAGTTTGCGGTCAGCTGTCCCTTTTAACTCAATAACTTTGGCCATTTTTAGATGAATTGATGACACGTGCCTACACACCTTCCAACCCCCATCGGACACACCTACCCTTCAACAAACCCTTGAAAAGTGTTAATTACGGATGAAGCCTGATGTGATGTGTTGTGCCATCTTCAGAGACATCCACATAAGCTGGATATGAAAGGCAGAGCCACTTCTGCTCGCTCATCTGCCTCAGGAAGCTGTCAACACAGCCTGACCTCCCCTGGAGGCATCCAGCTGGGTCTGACGTCTTCTCGAGCCCCGGGGCCCCCTGGCTCCTACAGCTGCTACCTCTCTCTCTCTCTGTCAAACACACACAAATACATAAACACTTATACGCACTTCTATGAAATAACATAAAAGCACAAGTGTTCACATGTGCCCCAGAACACTAATACCCTTCCAATGCTTGCTACCGTGTGTGTACGTGCGCACTTCCTGTCACACGGGCCCTCAGACCATTTGTGTTCTTCATGTCATCAGACACAAAGTCAAAGTATTCATCATTGGGAAATGATGTAATTGGGAAATGATGTCATTGGAGTGTTGAGAGGGCATTGACAGCAGCGCAGAGGCCAAATGACACAAGCATCATAACTGAAAAGTCTTACCAAAAATAGACTCGGCAGCAGTGCGCTGTCTGGCTAAGTGGTTAGAGAAAGAGTCAGTTAATGTGAGGTTCAGTTCCTGTGTATCCGTCAACCGTCAGTCCTCGAACAAGACACCAAGCCCGAGCTCACTGTGAGTTATTCTGAGTAAAAGCATCAACAAATTTCACATTAAATCCAGCATATGCCAAAACAGCAACAAGTGTACCCGCAGCAGATTGTTCTAAAGCAAGATAAGACAATATGTTAAAGTGAAGGAGGGATGTCAAGCTGAAAAAAATGGGAGTTTTCTTATCATTGTTTTTTAAGATAAGATAAGTATTTTATTATTTAATGACGAATCCCCAGATTGCTTGGAGGGATGTTGAAACTATTAACACATTTAGTAAAAATACTTGGCTTTCAGAAGGCTGTGTTTTATTTTGGTGGGCATTTTCATAATCTTTGTAAACAAAATGCTTGTTCGGGGGGCATAAAATAATTCTTTGAATTTTTTTGGATATAGAGAATACACAACCTTAAAGAGGATGATACACCTACCTGCGAATAATAAACTGACTCGGACATTGGTAAATGGGAGCCTGCAGCGGTATCAAGTATATGATGCTAGAAGAAGCTGAGGACTTGGAGGAGATGCAGCTTCTTGACACCTCATGCAGAGATGAGATGTGAAGCAATGCCATAGGATATGGTACTATGGTTACGATTTGATTGACCTATGTTAACATTTGCCTGACAAATACCTCTTGTGGCTGTGTACATTACAACCTCCATCTGTGAGGAGCTACGGTGGAAGTAAAAAGGTTTATTTCTAGACTATAGAGCAGGGGTGTCAAACATGCGGGATGACTTTGCAAAGTGTAAAGATTAGTTGTTTTGATCATAAAGTAAAAGCCTTTGTAGATACACTGTGATCAGTCAGTTGTAACACACACGTGTAAATGATAAACTAATATTAAGAAATTTCAGGTTTTTCATAATGTTTTGTAAAAAGATTAAGTTTGAACATTTTCAGAATGTACTTGTACCTTTTTGCACTAAAGCGAAGGTGTGAGATGTCGTTATTTGCAGGTTATTATGCTGTGATTTTACTGGTCCGGCCCGCTTGAGATCAAATTGTGCTGTATGTGGCCCCTGAACTAAAATGAATTTGACACCCGCTCTCTGTATTCTCTATAGAGAATACAGAGAGCTACAGTACAAATGAGCAAATGTTAGCATGTTAACACACTGAACTAAAATTGTAAACATGGCAAAGTTTTACCTGCTAAACCTCTTGTGAGCATGTTAGCATGCCTAACAGCTTTGAGAATCGCTAGCACGGTTTAAGAATAGATTTGTTTGGTCATATGTGTATGCAGCCATCACACTCGGATGGTGGAACATACCAAGTGGGCCGAGATTGCCTAATCAGGTTTACCTGATCCGCCATATGACGAACAATTGTCATGCAAGTGTGTGGCGTTATGCAAACATTAGAGCTAATCTTAGAGCGAGCTCTTGAGGGGGCACCATTTCTAATAAGATGTGTCAGGTCTTTGTCTGGTCGCAGTCCAAATGCTCGGTGGAGATGGATATTTTATTAACCACATAAACGCATTGAAAACATTTTTCAATATGCTGGTGCTCTATAATGAAGAAGATGAAAAAAGTAAGGGAAGGAAGCATTTTGAGGCTAATCTTCCCGGTAACATTTCTGACCAATGAGAGATAAACTTACTCGCGCGTGCCATTTGTTTACAACTTTGAAGCTTGAATGTTGCCATGTGAACACGATCGGAACAAAGCAAACAAACTGCAGGTGTGAAAACGCCCTTGGTCTTGTTTTAACCCAAACCACGAAAATGTTCGCTTTGGTGGTTTTAAATGATTAATTATTTAGTTTGGAGTACTTGTTGGGCCCAGTAAAATGCTATATAATGTGATATGATGAGTGTGCCTTAAGTAACATTACATACTCGTTCATTTATTATTCAAGCCTAAACAGTAATCACTTCTTGCCCTGTAATTTACTGTAGGGCATGCTGTACATCATCCACATAAGAGGCCAAATTGCACCATAACGCTCAAGGTGATCTATAGCGGACAAATGAGAGGCCTAATTAATAACGGCAGGCTCTCGCTGGCACCTCTTGGCCCCCATGTTATTATATGTACATTAGCAGCTTGTGTTCATTGTCTGCTAATTAACCGTTGCTTGACATGCGGCGAGGGCAGCAGGATTTTCTGCTGCGTCGTTTACCTGGGCCACGTCTTCTCCACAGCAGCAGCAGCAGCGACGGTGGAATCCCCAGTGATCCACCTAAGATGGGACCCGGAGGAGCATGATGCCCTTCAGGACAGCCAGGGACTGCAGGGCAGAATGGATGGCTGCATTCACAGCCATAAATTCACTGCTTCCTAACTATCTCATTCATCATATGCACACCAGACTCCTCCTGCACCGTGAATACACCAATACACACACACACTTCCCACCCACCACTCCTACCTCCCTGGTTTGTGCTAGTAAATAAGGCATACAGACAGAGATAGGGCAGAGAGTGAAAAACATGAGATAAGTGTATCAGTGAAATGACCATATGACAATGTGCAGCCCTCTATTTCACCTTGGAATGTGTGAATTCATTCGTGTTGAGGGAGACAACAGTCCTCCTCTCTCACGCTCTCTACAAAAGATACATTTTCATATCTTCTTCTCAGCTGGTCACTATTTATTCTAGAATTTCCCAGGGTCTTTGTAGATACAGCGTCTGTGGGAGCTGTGTTGTGTGCTGGAATAAATCACATGGCTGGATGTAGAAGTGCAATGCAAAAAATAGGATGCATGCAACAGCAGTATGGTGACTAAGCGAGAAGCAGCCTTGCCAAAGACTACGTAACCTCATAAACTGAAAAGACTGTTGTGTTGTTGTTTACACTCATGCAAAGGGTATTGTCTGCTTTCAATTTTGGTTTCTGATTCTTCTTACTTTCCCTGTAAATGCAGATTTATTGCAAAAGATCAAAGTTGAAATCATTGCTAGACTTTTATCACATTTTCAGTCGAAAGAAAACCCCTGACTGAGCTCATTTCCAGAAACAACTCTTGTAAAGATCCGTCAAAGAGTTAGATTTAATATCCAACAGACTTTGTTTCCCAGTTTGAAATCTTGATATAAAAAGCATATTTAATGTAAAAACTAATAAGAAAATTGCCTCAATTCACTTTTGCACATCCACTTTCACTGTTCTAGTCGTCTTTGTTTTTCTCCCTCATTTCACTGCGACCCACTAAGTGATTTATGGCTGCACAAGACAATGTAGAGCTGAGTAAAAAGAAATTTCTCTCTTTTGACTGAATCTACATTTTTATACTTTAACTGCTATTCCAATATTAATTCTGTTATCTCAGAATCAATCATAATTAGTCTTGCTGCTTGCCAACCAGCCTGGCCTGAATGCAGTATGAGGACCAGGAGCTGGAGGAGGAATACTGAAGATGACACATATTTCTACTGCCCTCAAGTGTTCAGTAGGGGAACTTCAATGAGAGCACAAATAGAGCTGCTGGACTAAGACCTTACTGACACCATTTATTATCCACAGTGCAGCTGGACAAGGGGGCTCTGTGAAAACTGATGACATTATAGCAAACAGCTAATAAGTTTCCAGACTCCAATGGTCTGTCTCTCAGTTTTCCGGGGTAACGGATGTGGTGTTTGCACAAGGACCTCGGTGTCAACTGTAAAATGCTTTCTTACTGCCAGGAATTTGCAGCATTGAATTGCTTTGCTCGTGCTCCATCAACATCACACTGGGAAAAAAACACTGAGAGACCAAATCATCTCACAGTGCTCTCATTTCTCAGCAGCGGGTCGCAACAAGAAATTACTCGAGGCAATGGAGATTTTGTCTACAGGGATGGCAGAGGTTAGCAAGTAGAACAAGAATCGATGTGGATCGTGCAGCACTGTGACTACACTGGGACACTTTGGCAGAATGTACACAACAATACTTGCCATTGACAGAAACTTTTTCTTCCCCATAACAATAGAAAAACATTTCATTCTGCAATGCAATTGAAACATAACCAATGTTGGCGGTAGGGGCGTAGCGATAAACCAGTGTTGACCGTGATATTTAAAAAAAGTAATATTGATATCATGTCAATAGTTCCCATATGACAATATTGTGTAAATAATCCAGCGCCTATTAAATGGTATCTGTTTCTTTCTTTGGTCTTATTTGACCAGGTGTTAAGATGTTATGAAGTATATAAACATATCGGTTACATGCAAAAGTTGTTTCAACAGCCAATGTCTATATTTCAGTGTGAAGTTTTTTTCCTCCCAAATATACCAAATAGGATGATTTGCAGGTCATTCATTTGGCAAAGCAATGCTTATTGGGACTTCTTTTAAAATGACATTAGTTTTATATTACAGTTCATTTAGCTGAATATATTATATTATCAAATCTTTTATATTGGATGGTTGGCATATGTTCCAAAGGAGGATATCAGAAAAAACGTGGGAAGTAAATTCTAACGCAGGGGTCACCAACCTTTTTGATACTGAGAGCTACTTCAAGGGTGCTGAATAATACGAAGGGCTACTTGTTTGATACACACTTCCTGAATAACATAGTTGCACGGTTCACCTTTAATGATAATATTATCATTAATAATAATAATCATAATAAATATTCATGTGTGAAGAGACTGTCTGAACACATGTTAATGTTAAGTATTCCTCACAATGATTATTAACAATGATTTACCATGGTAGGAAACAGATATATTTAAACATTAATTATTTATGTTCTCAATCTATTTCAACATTTGAAAGTCAGACTTATCACATCTCTGATTTTTGTAAATATCTTTATTGACAGTTTTGTATGAATGAGCATTTTGTTCAAAATCACACCAGTTATATTTTAGTACAAAGGATTATAGGAAATCATGAACTGTCACATCTTCAGATCATAGACCGCGAAGGCTGAACCGAGCTGTCTACGAAATGAGACGGTCCGGTCTACGGGGGACTTCCTGGTACGTCACCAGTTGTTCACGCCCCTACATTTTGCCGCTCCCGTCGCCTAGCAACTCTCAGAAGTTATCAAGCGCAGTTGACGGCTTACTTAACATTTTCCCAGAGAACGGAACCAGAGATAATACTTTTTATTTTTTTTATTTTCAATCATTATTGAAGATATGCTTTATCACCGGCTGATAATGTATTTTAGACAGTGGAGGGGCATCTCATACACACTCTGGAGACCCCCCCCCCCCCCCCCCCCCTCACATGATGCATCAGGAGACACCAGCCCATCCAAGTCCAACAGAAAACGTTATCTGTATATACTGTAAATGTTATATTGTTTTATAATACTTTTGTTTATAATAATCATTCAATCATTTTCTTTGTTCTATCATTCATTTCCATTCATTGATAGGTAGTTTTATAAATTAAATAATCCCTTTTCTAAATTAATAAATCATATGTACAAAATAAATCCTTCTTGAACCTTGAAATCAATTAAGCTTTCATTTATAATTCATGTAAATTAAATGCACAATATATTCATCTTAATATATATTATTTATTTCAATTAATTTACATTTCATTTGTCAACAAGTTTCTCTAGCTGAGAGAAGAGTCTGTCCATCCTCTCCATCCTCTGCTCTCTTCTGTCAGTCTCCTTCTCCCTAAAACAAAACAAAATGTTAGAACAAGTGTATTACACCACTAAACAAAAGAGATTAAGTTGCAAAATAAGTACACATATTATAAATAATAAAATATGTATAATCAATCCGAACGATTGCACTGGACTGTTTAAGTGATATTCAACTGTCAGAAAACCAAGCAGGTAATATGAAGTATACATTATCTATACAGTCGCCACAATCTATGTAAATTATAAACATTTAAAACTCTTAGGTTTGAAAGTTAAGGTCTTAAAAGTTCTACTTTAAAAGGCTAACTTAGGTTGGATGTCGGCAGCAGCTCCTAACAGCTGCAAAGCATCTAGCTTAACTAGCACCGGCACTAACGTCCCGTAACTTAACCGTCATTTTAGCGAAAAGTTTATATTTTAGTTAGTTAGTTAGTTAGTTAGTTAGTTAGCATGGTAGCTTTGTGATACGTACAAAGTGTCCCCACAATGTGCCGCTTTGCCTAGCGCCCCATCGTAGCTGCTCCCGCTAGCTTGTCTCAGCGAAAAGGGAAATGGAGATTAAGCTTGCGCGTGGAACTCTGACCCCAGACAAGTTCATATATACATAAAACATTTTAGTTTTTTTATTCTATATTCAATATTGTCATTTTAAAATAAAGATACAAATACAAATTTTAGACAGAGCTTCATGGTGACTAGTGCTATTTTTAGAACATGCTCTGCGAGCGACTCACGTAGTCCCTGCGGGCGACCAAGTGTCCGCGGGCACCGTGTTGGCTACCCCTGCTCTAAAGGATCTACGAGGCTGCATACCACAAAGGGTTAAACTGGATAATGTGGTGGTTTTTTTGTGATTTGGGCAAACTGACCAATTAAAATTCCCACCATTTATGTTTCATTCTAGGTTAAATATTTCAACCATCCTTACTTTAGTTTGTTACTTAGATTCAATGCTAAAGAAAAATATTAAACACAGAAGCATGTCATGATGTCCAATATAATCAAACTCACAACCAAGTTTCTGTCTTGCTCCCTCTGCCCCGGGCTCTTTCTATCAAAGCCGGCCAAACAGCAGACTTCTTCTTCTGTATTAATGTATTCTATTTGTTTTGAGAGCGGCACGTCTCCTCTTCTCCTCCACAGTGGTGATTGAAACCCTTCAGGGACTTCTCAGGAATCCAGCTGACATATGGTGCAGACTGGAGAAACATGTTGCAGGCTGCGGGGCTGTGGACCCTGATCCCCAGATGTACGCTGGTGTATTGTTTTCAAACAGACTGTCACTGTCACAGGAATGAGGGGAGACTTTTCAGGATGAGTTTCTTCTGACTTCTCATGTTTTCCTCCTCAAGTCTTTTTCAATTTGAAAAAGCCTCAGGACTTTTGTCTCTCACTGCTGCAGAGCTACTCTCAGTGCTACTTAAGGCTGTGTTATCATGGGGAGCTAAAACGTATTTTAGTGTGCTCGTACTGCAATATCTACACTTCATCAAATAAATAATGGAACAACATTCACAGGTAAGATTACTGAATGATTAATAGATGACAAGCTGATGTTCCACTAGCTAGCACTAACTCAATGCTATCGCTCATTTAGCATTTGCCTTTCTGAAAAAAGTGTTACTTTCCATATTCAAAGGCAAAGTAATATACAGTACTTGTTAGACATTAAAGGCTTCATTATCTTAACAAAGTTAAACAACTATTTATTTGTTAGCATTCTAAAAATAACGACATCCATAGGGGACTTTATTACAATGATAAAGTAAACTTGAAAATTAAAATGTGATTCCACAATATATTATAATTTTCACCATATGTATGTTATTTCAGTACAAATTGATAACTATAGTTTTATTATAAAAGATATTGCATTTTCATTTTATATATATATATATGTGTGTGTGTGTGTATATATATATATATATATATATATATATATATATACACACAGTATATGTGTATATACATATATGTGTGTATATATATACCTTATATATATATATATATATATATATATATATATATATATATATATATATAAAGTATATACATATATATATACACTATATGTGTGTATACAGTATATATATATATATATATATATATATATATATATATATATATATATATATATATATACACACACATTGTATATATATACTGTATATATATATATATATATATATATATATATATATATATATATATATATATATATATATATACTATATATATATACTGTATATATACATACATAATCTAATTGAAAATGCAATTTGAAAATAAAATGTCATTTTCAAAGGCTTAACCTGCTGTAGATAAAAACAACAACAATGGAATATGTAAACAGTAAGATGATATTGTAATGGTGCAGAGTGAAAATGGTGCTGGAATAAATATGGAATGATTAAGGTAACAGGCTGCTTTATATTTATATATATATATTTGAGGACTATTTTACATAAACCAAACAAAATAACCCAGAACTATCCATTTGTATCTTGTGTGAAATAATGTTTCATATTTTCTGGAACCGACATACATTCCTATTTGATGTTTCAAAGTTCTGCAATTTCTTGTGGCATTTCATTTATTACCTGTGTTTTAAGATAAGTGTTTAGTTGGGTAACATCCTACTCTTGATGAGCTGTAAGAAATTAAAGTATATTGCTTTCTATCCCCTTGAAAGGGTATGCAAATGCCACTATCCGTACTTCACCGCAAATGTGTCTTAAAAAGCAGATTTTCATAAATTTCTCCCCAGGGATGCATCTTACCCATGAAGTTCTGGTAAAGTGCTCTTAAAGAGATGCTTTATTAGAAAGTTTAAAGTGAATAAAAAAGACAGCATAGAAAGGAGAGACGGGGTGTTAGATGCTTTCAAGGTTCCTGACAGATTTTAAACTCACAGTATGGTTAGAGCCTTTGACCAAATCAGTCGATAAGTTGCTCTTTGTGAGAATTTGCCTCTTCTTTACAGCATCTCTGCACTTAAAAAACTGCAAGTACAAGTCGAGACAGCTGACCCCAGATGTTTTAATGTCAAAATGCTCACTGCTAACGGAGCATGAAAGCCGTACTTCTCCTGCTCTTCTGAACTTTCTGAGTTTGGTATCCTGGCTTGTATCCCCGTTCTTAAAAACAGCAGCAGTATTAGAGGCTTTTTCTTTTACAAGGCAGCGCTTGAGTGCTGTGAACCCATGAGGGAGGCAGACAGTGTGTGTGCTCTTAGCCCACAAGGAGCACTTGGACAGAGATGTTGCATTAGCAGGCTGTTACCTCGCTCCTCTTCAGAGTCTAATGTGAGGTCGGCAGCCAGACTCCAGAGGTTGGGGACAAGACAAAATACACAGAGGATGCTGGAAAAGGTCACACTGCTGAGAGTAGTGCAGGGGCAGAAAGCCAGGGCTTTTTACAAGCTGGCAGCCTTGTAGCAGAGATATGGCAGCTCCTAATAGCTGCTGGGGCCACAGCTACAACATGGATGTCCTTATTAGAGGTTTGTCTGGAGTTCGAGCACAAGTCCTCTGCACTGCATACAGGTGTAGTGTTTATGGATGTAGCCCTCTGAGGCATGCGCCCCTGTCATGTCACTACTACTTGCATTAGTTTCTTTAATGGTTTTGTGGTCTCAATAGGCTCCTGATGCTTCTCATATACCCTTTTCCTCAACAGCTGCCGTCAGTCTGTTAACTGATAAATGCATCATCACTTTCTCAGTGAGCCACTTAGCCAAAGCAAAATAAGTTCAAAAGTTTGTCTTGTCCTTGCTGAATCAGGTGAGGAGCAATCACCTCAGATGGACAATAAATATCGAGTTAATAAACTGTCACAGACTAATCAGCACCCAATGTTCACGTTGCCTAATTTGAGTCCAACATATTCCATATCTTTCCTGCACAGATTATATTTGGACTATAAGATCTGTCGTCTCAGGTTGCTTTGAAAACTGATGTGTTCTAGTGCAGATTTCTTAATCTAGTTTTTTTTTTTCTTCTTGGATCTGCCGTTGCATTCCAATTTGACACCTTTGATAGAAGGTCATTGTATTACGAAGACTCGTATGGTTAAATTGGGTTATAGCTAGTTGCTTTCCAGTTTGGTCATCGGTCAATTGTTGACATCTTGATACAGGGGATTTTTAAAAATGTATATACATATTTATACATTATATATTGATTGTATATTAGCATTTTATTTTTTGATTTAATTTTCTTTGACCAAGTTTGCACCAATAGACCAAAGCCAATTTCTTATAGCAAAAACCTACTTGGCAATAACCCAGATTCTATAGATACGTTTGGTCCAAATGTTGCACCGCAAAAGAAAAAACAAACATTTGCAGATTCTACCTTTAGCCATGTGTTGATATGTTGAAGGATGTCAACCTAATGTTGTCAATTGCAAGTTACTTATGTTTTCCATGACTAGCCCATGCCCATTTCTGTGGTGCTTTAAGACAAATCAAATGCTGTTGCATGGTGTATACTACAGATTTGCGTCTTGTCCAAAGGACTATTGACCCTTTCACAAAAGCTGTAGTCTTTTAAAAAGCCATCTTTCTACAGACACCTTTGTTTGAAATAAGTCAGACTTCCAGTTTACACCTGGTTGTTTTTTTATTTGCAGTTCTTTACATTTTAGAAAAAGAATCCAAGGATTTTGCCTCCTGTGTGTTTCCGTCTGGCCTCTTCGTGGTCCATGATGCCAGCTGAGGTGGTCAGCACAATGTATCTGTGGAAACAAAAGAGCATGTTACAATAAAACTCAGAAATCCACCAGACGGCAAGGGTTCAAGATAATGGATCACAACTGTAGTCATCATATAGAAACTAGTGCAAACTATGGGATTGTTAAAAACGCATGTACCATCTATTAAATTAAAACAAAAAGTCAAAACACTAAGATAGTCGACTTCAATCGTCAGTCTAGCTCACTTAAAAGGAGCAAAATAAAGATGCCTTCAAACACAAGTTCATTACACCAGAAATACTTCATAAAGCCACAGAATAACTTCACATTTGACCATCCGATTAAACCCTACTCCATATACGAAGAATGAGCCTTTTATCAGTTTGCCAAAGTAATAACATCTTTCATGTATAAATTGTATGAGACAGTTTCAACTGCAGAAGAAACGTGTGCTTGGGTTGATTCTCAGTCTGGTAGGTAGTACTCTAAGTATTATTGTGTCCAGTGCATCTCTTTCTGCAACTTTCATACGGCTCCACAGGTAAACAAAAAACTCAAATCAACTCCAGGTAAGTTTGTTAAATTGCGCACAAATCAGATTGACGGTTTTCCGAGTAGGATGGGAGCAGACAAATCAAAAGTAACTAAACAAATAAAAGTTGCAGCTATACTGTAATTGTCAATGTGAGCTTCAGTGTTGCTCATGACCCCTTTACTTCTAGCTACATCATGATAAAATAAGACTTCAGAGGACTGTTTAAGACTCTTATGAATGCTTGAGGCCAAGTGCAGACAAGTTGCTGCTGTAATAGTGAGAACTTTCAAAAGAAAAAGATCTACTTTCAACAAGTACCATCTATTGATGGAGCGCCACACCTTTCCACAAAAGATAAAAGCTTCTGCAGCTCAGCTACACGTGTTCTCTTTAGATTAACACTAAAATAAAAAAGCAACTGAGCGTGTTCAGAGTAATGCCAGCACCTTTCGATAGTTTCAATTACAGCCTCAATACATGCACAAAACAAATTCATGAACACCAGTCACTCCCCAAACAAATTAACTTCTACTCATGAAGAAAATTGTGGCTCGTTAGAGGCTCTCATATTCTCCATCGCAGTAATTCCTGCCTGCAGATCCGGGATGCAAAACATTGGAAAATACTGACATTGCAATGTTTTTTGTTTTGTTTACCACAAAATGCATTGGGATATAAAAAAAGAAATCTAGGAATTTTAACCCTAAATTATCTACATTTTAAGTTACATTGGCGCAAAAATATAGTGCACTTTCAGCTCGAAATTAAGAGGCTAAATAAACAATTTAATCATAAACACATTGGTTCTATAGATATGAATAGGGATGACAGCAAAAGAGTCACACCCTCAAATCATAGTAAACTAGAGGGGGGCCTCGTTGCAAGAAGGGCTGCAGTCCGCTCTGGTTGACAGTCACGCAGGGAGCCCTGTCCCTCCCCGCAAGCTGAGTGATGCGACTTTTGTGCATGCTCACATCACAATGTCAATGCTGACACGATGCATCGTGCAGCCCCACTGCAGATACAGAATGATATGCACGGCTTCTGAGAAATCCCTCCCATCATTCGTACCTACTTCCATCCTCTTAGCAGGACCTACTCTGGACAACTGCTGATAAAAACACTTTTGACTAGTCAGTACAGTCTGTTCAGTACTCCAA
The DNA here is from genome assembly GCF_900634415.1 of Cottoperca gobio. Lineage (NCBI taxonomy): Eukaryota > Metazoa > Chordata > Actinopteri > Perciformes > Bovichtidae > Cottoperca > Cottoperca gobio. The sequence continues at coordinate 18,888,172 of NC_041355.1, forward strand.
GCACACAAGTATTGTTTCAATACAAATTGTTACAGCATATTGGGATTCGGGGCACAAAACCATTCAGATCTTTTACTTATTTACCAAAACCACCACAGTACGACCAAGCAAAGGCAGGCACCAGAACTGGCAAATTGAGCATGAAACCAAGCCAGTAACTAACTGATGAAGAGTGAAACTAGAGACCTTTGGGAATAAGCAGTCTAAACTCTTTTCAGTGGCTTCAGCACTACATTACTGCCACTACTCCGTTTGAAAAGTTAGTGAATGCAATTCTCACCCAAACTGTCTAGAGGGCAGCAGGTTGTTCTGCCACTTCTCCAGGTCCTTCAACTGGAGATCGAAACGCGGACTGATCACGCCACACTGAAAGATGAAAACACTGGTTAACAATCCATTCACACAGAAGGTAGCTAGCAGGAACTACATCCAAGGGTTTAATATTGTAAGATCTGTGAAAGCATTAATATTCCCCTCAATTAGAGACCGTTACATTAACCACTTTCCAAACCAAAAAAAAGGTCTAGTACATGTTAGCGCTTATACCAACCCAGCTTATTTAAACATAGTTAGCATGAATCTGAAATAGTCTTGAGGCGGTATAACGACAACGACATTGCTGGGCCAACAAAAAAGACTTTACCTTGTTCAGCCTGCCTGTGAGATTAACGACGATTTTTCCGGCTCTGTGGTCGTCAATTATCTCAAACTCACCAATGTAACCTGTAAATACAAATGACAAAGAAATGAAATTCAACTCACTTGAAACCATTACCATTTTTTACCTGATGAGCTTGGGGTCTCATTTGATTGAGACACCAAGCTCAACAACCTTTACCGGTCTTTGAAATAGAAGCTGACAAACATATACACAGACAGACTTTTGTAACTTACATTTCTTACATATATTAAGCAGAGCAAAGCACTGCCACATGGCCAGATTGTTAACTTGGTGTTTCATGATACCAAAACCCCAATCACTCATACCAGAAAACTTCAGTCACTCACCGTGCTTCATCATGACGGTTAGGAAGCGCACAATAACCTTGGAGCAGGGCCTGAGGAGGACCTGGCGTTTCCCACGCTTCTCAGCATTGTTGATGCATTTCAGAGCATCTGCGAGTACGTTCATGCGCACCATGATGCCTGCGGAAACAAAGAACCGTTAAGAGTGAAATGTGCTTGAACCAACCGAAATTAAGCTGCACCGGATTTCACATCCCACTGTGGGACTGTTTTTCCTCCGACCCCAAACCACTTCATTACAGTTAATACTTTTAAGACTGAAGAGGAGACCTAGCCTGTGTTTTCACATTGCTAATTGATGTCCCTCGCTTATCTGAAGAGTTTTTAAGTAGGGCTATGAGTGCGATACAAGTTTTAACCTCACACCTCTTACCTACAAGTTAGAACCGAAAGCGCATGAGGTGGAGCACATAACGTTATGTCCAGTTAGCAAAGCCAGGCTAGCATCAAATATGTCACGACACGTACCTTTCTCACAAACAGCTATTGGCAACATAGCTAACATTAGCAAGGGACGTTGAGTAAATAATTTTCTGATACCAGCCTAATTTTACCAGCAGCATTTACTTGAGTGACACTAAATAAGTAAAACGCAGAGACTACCCCCACAACAGCATGGTCCTTCGCGAGCACACAGAATAGCTACTTAGCCTAGCCGACTACATTGGCTAAGCATCTCCCAACAATTGCAGATACAACGGTCAACGCAGTGTCGACCATGTACTAAAAGTGTTACAAACGCATATCAGTGGAAAGCTTACAGGTCGTATTAGTTTGAACGTCGACACGTCTGTGGTCGCAGCTAACAGTTATCAAGGCGCCGTGAACGCACCGATTTCCAGGCCGAGCAGAGGGACCGCTCGAAGAAATGTATAACTCAGTTGTGTTTAACTAGTCTCATCAATCGAGGCGATAACCACCCCAAATCATTAATATGTACCTTGGCTTCAAGATGACCACATAAATTGAACATTTAACATACAGATGCTTTAGATACTTGGCAGATTGCAGGTGACAGTGTAAAAGAGCTTCTTACCGGTTCTGCAATATGGCGGAAAGAGGAAGTCAGGAAAAACGGCAAGGCATTATGGGAGAAAATCCAAGAGTTTTTAAATTGAGATGAGCCACACCACCACGAAATAGTTTTTAAAAAACCTTTTCTATTCTTTAATCACTAACCTGTAACCAACGCATTTGTACTGTTTACCAAGTTTCTTGGTAATGTGGCTAAAATGTGTTTGTCAATGGTTAATATGACCTGGTAACATTCATTTATTATTAAAGGTTTGCATATTTTAATACATTTATAACCTGCCTTTATATCTAAAAGGAGCTTCCCGATTCGACTCAGCTGTACTAGGCCAAATTATAAAAACCTTAATGTTGTCACTATTAAATACATGCAGGATCTTGCTGAGCAATATGTGAAACTACTTTCTAATTCGACTAACAAAAAGGCTATTAAGACACTTAATATCTGTATGTTTTTATAATATTTTTACTGTCATATAGCCCACCTCCGGCCTTTATTGTTTTGTTATTGTTCTATTTGTAAACTATCTGCTGCATACTGAATCTTCATTATGTTCTTTTGTTTAAAGAACCGTAAAGTTTTATTTGTGTCCGTTTTGTAGCAGAGCCACCTAGTGCTGAGGATGAATAATTGCATCCATATCTATCTATTGTCATGCATTTTGCTTTGCCATAACTGTCCCAAACTGTTTGTTTAGTTTTTAGAAACGAAAAGACAATCAAATATAGCGCCAGCTATATGTTAAATCTATTTTACAATCATATTTTAGTTGTCTGACCAGAGCAACGTGTTGAGTGCAATCAAAGACTTGTTGATGTCCCACATTACATGCAATATATTTTGAGCATAATAAACATAAGACTATGTTTCTTGATTTATGCACAACACATTTTGGAGTATATGAACATGTGAGGCAGCAAAGGAAAGGAAAGTGGACAAGTTCAGTTTCAAAAGATGATTTATTAGGATATAATCATTTTCAAAAAGCGGAATATCTGCAATGTCCTGATGGGTCAGTAAACAGAAGAGGCCTATCAACATCAAATCAGTCTTCAGTTTTTTGTTGCTTGTCACATCTCCACTCTCCTGTCATTTCTGCTGGTCTCAGATTTGCTAGAAGGCTCCAAGGGCATCATGCTCCCAGGCAGAATTTGTGCAATCTTTTAAAAATGTATTTCTGCTGAGCAGTGGCATTGACTGTGCATATCCTTTGAAGAGAATATAAATATCTTACTACACACAAAGATTAACATATAATCAAATCGAAGAATTCAAGGTCTAAAATAAAATACCAAGATCAAGAAAGAATCATGTTTGTTTCTTTCAAAAGGTCCATTGACACAAGCTAAGAAAAGCATGCCTTGTGCATCTGCTCATTGCACCTTCTCACATATTATGATTGCTTTACATTAAACATGTCAAGAGAATGAACAAACAGAATTGGATGAACCACAGTGGATTCCATGTTTTCAGAGAAAATTAACATCTTTATTCCCTGTTTCTACATGAACAACACCTCAGTCTGATACTTGTTACCAACAGGTACAAATCTAGTCAAATCCTTATAATTTGACAGTTATTACAATACCTACATGGAAATAAAACATACAGTTATAGTTACATCTGTACATTTCTTGCGAAACATGCATGAAATTGTGAAAAAAGCATGAGTTTAAATGTTGTCAACAATAAAAGGATCACATTACATAGTCTGTATTATGTCCATGTATGTCACTAGATTATCCTGATAACTGAGCAGTGAATAACCGCAGTTGTTGTTGTTTTTTAGGGAGTTTGTTTCTAGTGGTTGGGCCGATGAATGCCACTTTGAGATCCCTGGCATCGCCTGAGGTCTGCGCTCAAGAGGACGATTATTTATTTATTATAGTATTTCACTGAGCCAAGGCCAGCACACTATAACATTATTAATTTATTTTTTATTCATGTATGTTTACAACGTCTGTCTCTCTCAGAAACAAGGACATGTGTTTGTTAAGTGCACTAAATCTTTTATTTAAATTTATTTTTCACTCATAATATGTTTGGGACATTTATTTAGTTGATACATTTTATTTGATTTTTTTTTTTAATAAGTGCACAATGTAGAAAATAAGAGTGTTAAATAAAGGTTAATTTAAGTTCAACCGTTTTATATCTCTTCCGTTATTATTATTAAATTGTTTGTTTGAATTGTATTTTATCAGATGCAAAAAAAGAAAACACAATATCAGCCATCGGCCGCCCTGCTCTCTATATATTGCCATTGGCATTGGCCATTTAAAAAACCCATATTGGTCAACCACTAGTTTTTTTAATTTATTGCAGACTTCATAATATCAAATAGGTAAACTCCCGGCGGCCTACACAGAAAAATATTATCATTAACTAATCACACTTTTATCTTACATGCACATAAAATATGTATATATATTCTGTAATATATATATAAGTTAGCAAAGCATCAGGAGCTAGAGACCAAAACTAAGTCACAAAAATCACAATCAGTGTCTTTGAAACTGTTTTGAAAAATAATGTGTAAGTACAGTTTTTTGGGTTTTCTGAGTATCTTATTATATAAGAATCCAAATCACAATTCTCAAAATTTGCACTTCATGAATAATTGCTATTGCATGAAAAGTTTAACTGTAAGGTAGAAATAGCATTAATAAATGTTTCTTTAAAACTAATTCAAATGCTAACAACTACAGTATATATAAGTGTAAATGTTTCTTTTTGTATATGTCCTGTCAAAACAACATTTTTGTTTCTTTGACAATTTGGAGCCTGTATTTGATAAAAAGTATTCAACTCTACTGATATGATCTGAAGTTTGATATTCATGTGGAGTGATCAGGAAGAAAGTGTGTTGTAGGAGGTACAGTATGTCCGGTCGTTTGCTAAACTCAAAGCTATTCAACCACTACAACTGAAACATCTTTGATTCAGACCCAAAGCTCTTTCCAGTAGTGTCCAGTAGAGGGACAGCCAAACCACTCAGTGACACACCCACCATTCAAGACACATGAAGCATAATGGAATGCTGAGCAGCACAAGACGTAGTAACCAGATTTCTGTACTATTTCTTTGGTTACATTAAAATTTCAACACTATCTTTCCTCTATCAAGCCTTTGCATGGCTATCTCTTAAGCTAATATCCACTTTTACATTTAGCCACCATTGCTGACCATGCTAGTCAGAGAATCTGCATCTCCCTGGGGATCCAGGCCCAGCTTTTGGAGGTCAAGGCCCATGGCTACCAGCATCTGGAGCAAGGTGAGCTCCTGTTGGGTGGCCTGGTCCACCAAGGCTGGGCAGGTGGGATTGCACTGGGGCCACTGGCAGGTGTCAACCAGGTGGAAAGGACAGCCTTTGGGAGGTGTTCTGTTGTTGCGGGTTGCTTCCAAACTCCTGTCCCAGCAGTGCAGGGCCCGTGGCAGAGAGGTGCCTTTAACTTGGAAACTCATCCAGTTGCTAGACCAACAACAAGACAGGCAAGTTAGTGGTTAGAAATAAACTGAGGAAAAGACAACAAAATAAAAAATAAGTAAAGGGAAAGGTTGGCAGAAAGTGATGGAATAGGTAAGACGATAAGGTTAGAAGGAGGACCAGGAAAGTGTCAACGGGGATGTCATGGTCCGATCACAAGGTTTGCTATTTGCTTTGGCCACTTTTGCTTCATTATCTTTGTGCAGCCAGTGTGTTACATCCAAGAGGCAACCTCCAGGTCTGAAAAGTGAATCCAATGCACAAGTGCCTTAAACCAACATTCTCTCTCATGTCCAGAAGGGTGAATTTCTACTGGCTGCAAAAAGAAATTCATTGTATAGAAGTCTATGAAAAAATGGCCCTAGTTTTCACTTGATTTATAACTTCAGTTAACATTTTACTTATGACTTTATGGTCTCAATCGCTAGTTTCGTCTTCAATACAGCACAATGTTCATTTTGTAAATTATGGTCCAATTTAAAGTAAAATAGATAAAGTAAATGCTTCAGGGAATGGCTGCCTTGTGATTGACAGGTCGCTGCCACAGCATTATTCCTCTCGGTTGTACTAAAAGACACTTCACATCAGCATCCCAATTAATATCACAGTTAACGTGAACAATGCAAACCAAGCTAGCTTACTAGCTCTAGCTTTAGCTGCTAACTTAACATTTGCTGTGCTCATAATAACTGGGCCTCGCTTCTTGTCGGTTCCACACTCTCGCCAAGTATGGTCACTTCTGGCTCCAAAGAAACAAGATGACAGTAGCCAAAATGCCAAACCCGAGGTTTCAAAACGGTAGTCCACAAACAAGTGGATGACATCACTACTTCTTTTATACACTATGGTTACATCACAAAACAGCCACTGCAAAATTACCTACAATGACCTTGGACCTTCAGCACCTCCCATAAAGAATCATCACCCTCAATATATACACCTAACTTAGCCTGACTCTGTAAACCTGAGCTGAGGCTGCACTGACCCGTAAATGTCCATCTGTGCAGCAAAATAATGAGTGTGTTCAAGGGGTACCGAAGGGTTAGGGAAAGTGTGAAATGGCATTTGGTGACATGAAGAATGTGGCGTGATGAACGAGTGAACAAAAAAAGCAGCATGAGCTCACTAGGTACAGATGACGACTGGTACAGGCCAGAATAAAGTGAGGGTCAGAAGTCGTGAAAGTGCTTTACCACCACAGTAGTCAAATATCCATTCTTACCTTTTGGTAATCACTGTGTGGGAGAGGCAGGACGGAGCAAACACCGCCCTGGAAAAAAACCATATAAACAGAAGGATACAGCGATACGTTAATCCTTCTTTTATTTGAACCACCTAGTGCATATTAGATCTAACACATTACTCTTTCAAACTAGTTTTTGGGAACTTACGTGACATCGCTCAGTGAGTTCTTGAGCTCCCTGCCCAGGTTTTGTATGTACTGCCACTGCTCCTCGGACAGACTCTGTCCTCCCATGTAAATGTTCTCCACTCTCAGCTGCTCCTCATCAAACAGCCACTGCACTACAAACAGAGGGGCTAGAGGACGAGAGAGTTCAGAGGGACAAGAGTTTGGTATTAAAGATGCTCTAGTCATACATTAATAAACCTATAGATAATTGTCACCCGATTGAAGTTCCCCTCTACGGAGCTTTACATATATTCTTTCTCATCGTTTCGCATTTACTGCTTGCAAAACCCCTGATAAACGCACTAGTGAACAGTGAAGTGCTCAACACAAAATGGCAGACAAAGAAATTCAGAGACCAGCAGCATGAACAAACTGTATCGAAGCATTTAGAAGGTAAAGAGACAGACAATTTTCTCAGTAGTTGGTGGAGAACAAAACAAAGCTGAAACAGGAGTAAATACTGGAATTACTTATAATAGGCAACTGTTTGATGTATAAGCTTTATAAGGCAGTGTTGTGTCCACAGCTTGTTGCATTGCCCCCAAGTGGACAAAATCTGGGATTTTGTCTGTAGAAATGACAGAAAATGACCAGGTTGAGTCTGTGTTGCTGTCTCCACAGTGTCTTTTCTGAAAGTAGCACTCGCCAAAGTCAGAAATTGTTAAGTCTCACATATGAGGCCTTGAAGCTTATACAACTAAGCCGTGATGACATGAATTTTCACTCCTGCTACCTTTGTCAGATCTGCACAATATAAGCTGTCCAGGAACTGAGGAAAAGCTGACTTGAATTTGGCCAACCATGCTTTGTTTTGTTTTTCTTAGGGGTTATTGATCCAAGACTTGCAGATGTCTTGCCAAAGACCATATACTTCTTCCGCTGAAATAACAGCATGAAAATCACCAACATTGGACATATGTATATTTGCAGAGTCTGTCGGCTGATTAAATTCACACCTCTTATATTTCAGTGCACGTTACTTTTCAACAGTTTAAGTAAAATAAGGAGTAAAACAAGATAAATTTAGGAGGCACCAACCAGTACTCACAGGTCAAGGTTGAGTATAGTTTGTGGCCAAAGAAGCACTGCCACTCCTCTCCTCTCTTGTAGAGCTGTCGGCATCTGTCAGGCACAACCCCATTCCACAGCCTGAGAAGACAAGACACACTGTCAATAAACGCTTTAACACAATAAAGCAAAATACAACAACACTGTAGGCTACTGTGTAGCCAACTCTGTCTCCTAAAAAATATGTTCCCATACAACAAAACTGTATTCTTAATTACATTTCAAGGATTACGGTCACAATTTATAACACGTTGAAACATTGAAACAAAACAAAAACTACTTGGTTATGTTCAGGCAAGAAAACATGGTTTGGGTTATAAGTACATAAGTATGTTTGTTATGTAAGTTAAGTTATAAATTAAGTACATTGCGCAGGTGGCAAAATCTAATTATGTTACGTTAGTTAGTTTACTTAAAATAAGTAAACATTGACTTTTCCTTTTATTGAACAACGGTCTCCTTGGGGAAAATCTTGTTTTTGTTTGACCCATCCATTGATCCTCTCTGCGTGGACTGTGATCAGACAAAAACAAACCTAATCCGGAAGAACATTTTCCTTTGAAACGTAATTGACAGTTTCGTAGTATGGGAATGTAATTTTTAGGAGACCAGGCTGGTAAAGCAAAAAGTATTTCTTACATAAAATCTATATAGGCTGACTGAAGAATGCATGAGTTTACCGGAGTCCTATCTTGATAGCATCTTCAGGTAAGCAGGAAATAGTCTCGGGGCAGTTTGGTGATCTCTGCTGTTTACTTTCTAGAAACCACCCAGAGTCCACGAGGCCTCGGACCTGAGCCTCTGCACCGAGCTGCTCCAGTTGACTGGCAACCCTCTCAATGTTCAGCAAAACACCTGTTCCACCAGCACTGCAGGGGAGCCAAGAAAATCAATAAATAGTTTGGCTTTGAAAGTGCCTTCCGTTAGGGTATCAAAATTACCGCGCATGCCAGCTATTCACATTCAGACGGTGAATCCTTTTTCAGGGCTCAGGGGAGTCATGAGAACCATGTTGCTAACCTGGGAGGAATGTTCACCATTACTGGGGCAAGGCCCTTTAATAGACATTATGTCATTGTTCACAGATGACTGTAAACATCTTTATTGTTGACAAGAGGATGCACCCAAAATAAGGCATCTCTTGCTTAATGTTAGGCAAGGAGATGGTCCAGATGGTACAGAGGATGCAGGCTCTCGTCCAAAAGCTGTGGTCAGCGTCAGAGCGATAAAACAAACTCACCTCGTGCCAGACAGCATGACAACCTTGGCCAGCTTGATTCCTTTGGGGATGAGATCTTTGATGACCTCACGGATGATTAGGGATCCCATGAAGGTGTACTCAGCTGATAACAAATAAACACATCAAATGATCAGGAGCACCACACTAAACAAAGAAAAAAGTGAAAAAGTCTTGAATAATCTGAAGAAACTTACTTGCATTTGTATTTCTATCTCTCTCTTTTTCTTTGCCTTGTCGTGGTCGTGGAGGAGGGGTTGGGGCAGGCCCAGTGCCACTCCATACATCACTGGAACAGTACGGGATGAATCTAAAGAAAAGGAGACAATCACATTTGTTACACTAAAGCTTGAGTCCATTAAAACTCCACCTCTCTTCAATGAAAGTCAACACATATCAGAAATTGTAAGACATGAATTAGCCACTATAAGCTACTGGTCATACTAAACCAAGTAAGGCTGAAGCAGCAATACCCGTATGTGTTCACACCAAATGTGAAACTACATTTTCCAGTGCCGCGATTACATACAAAATCAATGCAAAGACATGAATGCCTCACATTTTGCGCCGGCAATGTGAATTTTGCGATAGCGTGAATCTTTTGTTATTCACACTATTTGAAATGTTTTAACTCGATTGAGAATTTTGCGTGATGGTTTGAAAAAAAAGATCAATTAATGCAGATTTAAGTAAAAAAAAAAAAAGCCGCTGTTTTAATATATAAGCCATAAGATCATATTCTAATGTCTAGACTTCTGTATATGACACTATCCTGTCCAACGTGGACGGGGAGAAGTCCCTGTCTCTCAAAGGTTTAGAAATGAGGATTGTCTGTATGTGACACCTCCAGTAGCCTCAATAACACACGGTGAGGATATACAAGTACTTACACAATGTTTGCATTATGCCAGTGTGGGTTTTCCTCCACTTGAGAAGACAATATTCCAGTTCCTGTAAATCCAGCAATCAGAGATCAGACAGATGTCCCCTTTGTCTCACTAAAGATTACGTAAACCAAGCAACACTGTGTGAAGTGCATTTTAAAACATGGCCGGCTGACCTACCTCTTTTTGTTTGGGGCCACCCTGTTGAGCTCATTAGTCGGGGTATATTCTGGTACCTGGAATCACAGGTCTCTTTGCTGTGGCAGCACCAGCCACCTAAAAATAATAAAGAGTAATATTAGACATTCACATTAGGCACAGTAAGGGAGACCCTTTGTTAGCACATCATAGAGGCCCGTTAGGAATGGAGAGGGAGAGGAATGCACCTGCAGCCTGCTCTGCTAACAAGACTGTATATTCACTCACAAAAAAGACAAATTATTCCTCAAATTTGTAAACTGTCAGCACCTGCTTTGTGGATTGACCTTCAGCTTTTGCAAAGTGGTTTGACATATACTGTACATAGGGAGAGAATCTGACCTGCTTAAATTTAGCAAAACCAATTGACTATACTACTCAGAATGATACATATCCTGTTAAAGACAGTCCATGTAAAATGTTTGTGTTTAGGAAATGTGATGTACACGTCTCCTATGCTCTCAGAATTTACACATGAGACAAGCAGGAGGACAAATTTCCCCCATCCCGAGTCTATCAAAGTGACAGGCAGCTACCAAAAAAGGAGAAAAACAGAAGATGACGGGATAAGATGACATCCCCATTAAAATTCCGATGGGGGCATCACGCCAAAACAAGCTGACCTTTGGGGACCAAATTAACCAGTTGGGTTTTGAAATACTCACCTTCCAGAAATAACAGCCATCGGCGGCTTCCTCTGAACTCCTTTAGGTAAAACCTGTAGAACCACAAATAAACAGGAACGGGATGGTGGAGATAAAGCAGCCATGTATGGACACACTGATGTTCTATGCTACTAAAATACTAAAATCGCAAAAAGACACTGAATGACAAAAAATCTCATGATCTTCCTGCTAAGAGTTTTAGGAAAACAAGTCATAGAAAACATCAAGAATGTCTTACCCAGCTGCTGTTCCATCATTACATGTAACTTGGGTGTTCTTGAGGAAGAGCAGCCTCATATCATCTGTCTGTTGTCCAGCTGTTCGAGCTCCTGCAGAACCCTCTCGCCCTGGTTCAGCTGTGCCTCCAGTGCCTCTCGTGCTGCCAGTGCTGCCAGTACTTCCAGTGCTTCCAGTGCTTCCAGTGCCTCTAGTGCTTCCAGGAGTCAGAGCAACCATGGCTGGAGACTGGCCAACATCCCCTCCTTGGTTCCCACCAGACTTCTTGGTGGTCTTGCCACTACCTTTAGCATTGCGGTTGTTCTGACACCAGATTGCCCCGAGCAAAAGCAAGAAAGCAACCTTGCCCAGTATCTTCATATCTGAGGCATCACAAGAAAAACAGATACATGCAATGCATCACTCATAGAACATGAACAATCCCTGTTACTTGGACCAGATCTTCAACAAAAAACTAATAGTCCATAACTTGCTGTCTAAATTAAATCCATGACTTTTCAACGGGGGGATTTACTTACTTCCTGAAGAAGAATCAGCTTTGAAGATTGTTGCTGAAGCACCCCGGGGTTCAGGCAGATAACCGGTGCTGCTGAGGAGAGAGTGAGTAGTTCAGAGCGCAGTGGAGGAGGATGCCAGTCATGAAAAGTGATGAAGCCTTGACCAGGTTTTGATGAAGCCGGCAAATCAGCAGTGAGCTTTATAGTGCCACCATATGGATCAGATTTCCTCCCATTTTCCCTTGCAGCTCCAGCCAGGCCCTGAGATAAACTGCTGACGACACACCGTGAGGGGAGGTACTGAACGGCCAGTGGCGAGGAGAAAAGATAACACACGCGTCTCTTCAACATATTTCAAGTCTTTACACACACCCACCACTTAGCCCTCTCCCATCTGACCATGGCTTAAGAACTAGCTTGCCTTCCCCCTATCGCCTCTCTTCTTCTCCCTCCCACCGTCCACCTCTGATTGCCAGTGTTTTGATTTAAACATCTACATGTTCAGCATAACTGCATAGCCCCTTTGCGTGGTATGTGACCCCGAGGTCATTGGAGCACACACCTCAAACACTTTCCGACACAGGAATGAATAGTACCGTAAGTTTACAACATGGTCAACACTTTAACATGCACTCTCAAGGCATAGGTGGTGGACAGTCAAGTTAGCTGTGGCAAAAAGTATCCATATTAAAGAAACAATAATAAAAATGTGCCAAATAATAGTTTCTCCATAACAGCCTTAATTGTTTCATCATTTCATAACACATAGCCACAGGAGTTTGATTGAATTTCCTACTTTTAAGCTGTAAAGTTGTAAAACAACTATTGTTTTTTTTTCTCTGATCTCATATAATAAAAGTATCATTATTCTACTATAGGGGAAGCCAACATGAAATGAAATATCTCAACACAATAGTCAAATACGTTTTCATGCAGATGATACGATTTAATACTGTGTCGCTGACTTTGTTTAACAAGCCATTGAGAAAGTACAGTTCTCAAGTAATGCATTACATAAGACTTTTATTAACCTTAACCGTACACAGTGCAACAAATAAAATGTATGCTGTTCCTGTGATCCAGGGATTGGGACTACAGTTGAAGGAGGATTGTTGAAGCAGTTCTAGATTATACGGATGAACAGGGCAAGAATTTGTTTTTGGGGCCCTATTGACCCCCACTGTAGATGGAAGTTTCATTATTTCTCCGGGGACCCAGAAACCAACCACTTCTCTAGAGCAGAAATAAATTGTTGATTGACAGAAAATAAATAATCAAAACAATTGAGCTCTTTTGTAAGCAAAAGGTCAAAAATCCACTGGTACTAGCACATTTGTTAGACTAATCCAAAAGAGACCTTTTCCTGCTTTCCCTCTACAATACTGAACCCAACAGCTTTGAGTTTTTGACTGTTAGTGCAACGACAATTTCAATAGGTTAACTTGGGCTTCGGGAAGTAATCACGGGCCTTTGTCAATTATTTCTGACATTTTATAGAATAAACTATTCAAATAATTGTCAACAGTATTAATAAGTGAAAATATTTGTTGGTTGACCTTATAGTTCTCGTATGATGGATTAATACTACCTTGCCTGAGGTTTCGTATGTGTTAATTACTTGAAAAAATAATTTGATAAAACTTTACAACAACAATATAAATTGAAACAATGAAGGTACTACAAGTAGTTTTTGACCCAGGGTCTCTCTGCAAGACAGAGCAGTAAGGAGAGGACCCGTAACATAACATTTCTAACACATTTCTTAATTCTGATTGTGTAAATAATATGTATTGATTTTTTTTGGGGCTCCTAGGTAGTTGCCTCTTTGACTGGTTGGTAATCCATCCCTGTGCCCCTAGGATGGCTGTAGGGTGACGTACTACTGATCACTGAAGGATCATGAGGCCAAGAGCTCTAAAACTCTCAACAATGAAATGCACACCATCCTGACTTGTCAATCACATCAAATAATGATCGCTTGGAAGGCCAGAGGTGACACAGGGCTGCTGGGGCTGAGAGGACTGCAGGGTTGCAGGAGGTCTGAGAATGTGTTAAGCACAGAAAAAAAAAAAAAAATCCCTTTCAAGAAAAGCAATAATTATTTCGTTCACATCTCCCTTGGGAGACCGGACACAATGACAACAGCACACACAAACTCCACCATCAAACTCAAAAAGGGCTGTACAATGATTTCAATTATAAAGGCATACATGAAAACATTATGATTAGGTCAAAGGTGTACTGTAAAAGTGGTAGAAGAATATCTGTCTTTATTGTGGGTGTGTTGAGGATTATCTATCTCTGGCAAAAGAAAATCATGATCGTACAATTTGTATTCTGCAATAACGACCCAACCATTTAAAGACTTAAGGCAGACAGATTTATCAAGGTTTCTCTCATTGCTTTGGCAGAAAGAAATGGTATTTTTGTCTCATTTTCAAGCATTTCTTTGCTACTTTCAACTTTGGCCAGAAAGAAAACAAAGCTACTCAAAAATATGTCTGTGAGATTGTATGCACCTATGGGTAATAAAAAAGCACCTTAAGGACATCACTATACTGAATTTGATCTACCGAGCTGAACAATTCTTCATTCCTTTAGTTGTCTTGAAGCATGCACACCACCATCTGTCTTCCCAGAAATCAATGCAACAATGTGTTTAACAGATACCTCAAATATCTTAAAAGCGAAAGACGTTGCTGTAAATCTCTCCCCATTTCGCTAGAATGTCACGAACAGAGAGATGGCATTGCTGCTATTTAGTTTTTCTTTGATATGGGATTGGACAGAATGATACCGTTTTCACAGCAGGCTTCAGATCAATGGATTTAAGTGAATTTGTGTGCTACATCTCCAGTGATTCAACTCCCTCAACTTGTCATGGGTCAAACATTGTCCCTCTTCGCATCTACAACAGACACACACACTTCTGGAGTCTATTACATTTGTCTCTTTACCTATGAAAAACAAACATTTTACATAACCCGTAAGGGTCTCATGAAGCATGTTGAACTTAACCCTGACAGGGGCAACAGCTTGACCTGTTGTGCCGCAGAGGAGGCATTCTTTCTCCTATTGTGTTGTTATTTTTCACAGCCAACCACCAAGGTCAGGACACCTAATGCCAGGGTGGTCCGGGCACTTTGTCTGCTGAGCATGTGTGTCATCACCAGCATCAAGAGCTGAGGGCCCGGCAGCGAGCTAGAATATTTGTCGGCTGATGGCTTCAAAGAACAACGAAACAACGACAACAGTCATGTGCTGAATTCTTACGCCCACACCACGACACAGAAAGGTTGCGACTCACAGGTAAAAACAAAAAAATTCAGTATGAACAAGTTTTTCAAACCATAGAGTGGTTCAATTAACATGCTCTTATTTTAAGACAACTTAAAACACATATTTGAAGCAACATTGAGAATCCCTTTGATAAGGTTGTGAACACAATCATGCTTTGCAGACCCCCCCTGCCATGTTGCGTGTAATTTGACAATCTGCAACAGTATCACCCTGAATCTATGTTGTCACCAGCAGTGTAGAGCATAGCTGGGCAAAGAGGCCCATGATTAATAGGAGATAAGAGTGGCATCTTTACAACCACATGAAAACGAGCCTCAGGCGAGAGATATGAGACCTGGTTGAAGTAACACTGCCAGAGCTCTCCATTCAATCAGTTAGGACGACAGGCGGGGTCTTAGCGGGATCGGTGTAAAATGCAGGGCCACTGCAGGAGGCTAGCAGGTGGGGTGGGCAAAACAATCCCTAATACCAGGTGTTAAGAGGCCTTGCGTGGTAACCTTCTGCAGACTGCCAATGCATCAGTGTGATAGATGGAGGAGGGGGTCAATGGCAGGGATACAAGGTGTTAGATTCAGGAGGGGGTGGGGTGGTTCTGTGTGCTGCGAGAAGCTGCTGCCCACACGGCTGAACTCCTCACAACCAAACTATGTGTTCTGTCCACCTTATTGGCGTTCCAGACGCACCCTCGTCCAAATATGTTCCGCCTCGAGTATGAATGCCACAACCACCATCCTAAACAGTCAAAGATGTGTTAAGGACAAATTGTGAGATTAGAGAACTGAAAGCATGATGTCACAAAAGTTAATGTGTGCAAATTATTCAAGTGAAATACATATTAGCTCATGCAACTTGCATAAAGATATAATATGCTGTTTCCATCCAAACAATTTCAGCCATGAAAATGTTACATTCTCCATCAGGGTTTTGGTTAAAGGAATAATTCACCAAGAAAATGACTATTTGTATATCAATTACCATGTTACTTTGTCTTAAAGAAAACTTTTTTTTGCTTTTCTTCTCTCATTGGTGAACGAAGAATCAAAACACAGAAAAGCCTTGATGAATTGAAGTAAATGGAGGCCACGTAAAACTATATCAAAACATCCCTTTACAAACTCTCAGAGCCTCCCCCGTCATCAACAATAAAATAAAATACAAATGTATATTTGTCCACTGGTCTGTCCTATAACTGCATTTTCTGTATGATTCCAATAATGTTTATCATTTTTATAGTCACAATCGCTGAATTTGCATATTCTCTGTTAGATACAGGAGAGATGCGAGCTGAGGCAGCGACGAGCTGAGCCTCCCCTCAGATTGCGCAATCCCTTGCAAACTAGGTTGAGCGCATGCATTTGGCGCGTGCCTATTGCTATCTCTCTGTATGTATCTATCTGCCGCAGTGAAGAGGGCGCATGTGAGCCCATTACATGTACCTCTCTGAGCCGCTATAAATGTAACGTTCCATTTTGGCCAAATATGTACCTTACCTGTGTGTGTATATAAAGAATGTTGATATGAGATGTGAAAAATAACCAGTACTCAATGTTCATGCTGCCAAGAAAATGATGAATAAGATACTCAGTTGGGTTCATATATTTTTTTGCTAAAACCTTACTATTTTAAACACTACTGAAAGCGTGAGACTGTTTATACGGAAGTGTTTTAAATAGTGATTTTTTAGTCAATGCATGTGATGGAGAAGTAGTGACCACACCACTGGATAAAAGGGACTTTACTTGGGTTTTTTTATCCTTCGTTCACCATGGAGGCATGCAAGTTTTATCAAGAATTCAATGTAACACAGGGTGAGTGATTGATATTCAAATGGTCATTTTATGGGTGAAGTATTCCTTTAATACTATTCTCGTGCCAAAGTGTGCCACTGGTTCTGCAGGGGGGTGGGGTGGTTGCATACTGTGCTTGAGTGAACAGCTTGTCTTTGGGGCTCATGACACAGTGGCGCAGCAACGTGGCCTTGGAGTCATGCTGGATGAACCACCAAGCCTGTCAGTTCAGTGATAGATACAAGCAGCGGGGTCACGCCATGCTAAGCTCCGGCACTCGACAATAGGTCCTTCAATATGACCTTCAACAATATGACTATCACCCAACACGGAGTGGAAACAGCTGCACAAGCCTCATCTGATAAGAGAAGATACAGACAAATGTCATCTTGTTGTGTTGTCCTTTTAATATCATGTTTTTATTACATATACCTCAGAGTCCACATGCTAAAAACTTCAACATTCTGCACATGGATAAGCTGCGGCTGTGGCTCATTTAAGTGACAGGATAGCGACGCACTGTAAGGTTGTCCTTAGGCACAGCAGGGCTTTGAGCTAAATGCTAAGATGTTCACAGTGATAATGCTAACACACTGATGACATACTATGTTTATCATCTTAGTTTAGCATGTTAGCATGCTAACATTTGCTAATTAGAACTAAACACAAAGTACAACTGAGGCTGATGGGAATGTCATTAGTTTTGCAGGTATTTGGTCATAACACAAAGAATTGGACACATTAAAACTTTTACCTGATAGTAGCACAAATATGTAATAGTTAGGGGGAACTATTAGCAGGACATATTAATGGAATATAGTATTTATAATAATCTTTTCATTAGTGTAGAATGACCTGAAACTAAGAATTGTTGTTGTTTTTGTTAGCTTAGAATAATCCCTTCATATTTACGTAATATATCATATCATATCTTCTTCGGAGTCCGCCATGTACAGTCCAACTACAGTAGCCCAGAACGGAAAAACCAAACACTTGCAATGGAGATGGCCACCGTAGGTTCTCTTCTCGCTTGGAAAGGGAGCGGAGTGGTATTCAGTTTATTGAATTCTGCGACCTCACTCTAGATGCCACTAAATCATACACACTGGACCTTTGTAAGGTATTGTTTGGATGTTTTGAAGTGGGTTTGTATGAGGTACTTATACAGTGTACTACTTACAGTAGATGGTGGTCGGCATGACCCAGTTTGGAGAAACAGACAGACGTACCAGTACAGAAGTAAAAAGAGTCTGGTGACTTTGGAGAGAGCATAGATAACAGCCAAAAAAATATAGTTGGCTAAAATACGTTTTGTTATGACCTGCTGCTAATGATAGAAAGTCAATGGATCATGAGTCAGGATTCATCAATGAGGACGATGAACGTTGCCAACTGATTGTCAGTGATTGAGAAATGATTTGTTATATGCACATGCAGAAATACGTGTACATTTAAGGTGTAACCTTACTTAAAGGTCCTTTGGTTTTGTCTCAAAGTCTGTCTGTTGTAGCTCTGATGAAAAGGGTTATTTTATCACACTTGTTTTTTGCTATGATATGATGAAAATGGGGCAACGTCACAAGATTACACTTTGAGAAGTTGTGTACTGTTGAACCTTCCTCGAGGACTGACCTTGGTGTGCTTTTTTTTCTCCAAACTGATTGGTAGATGGCACTGTGTGGCCGTAAATCAGAGATTCCAGCTGAATGTCAGCATGATGTCAGCATCTTTGCATCATGTGTTGTGAAGACATGCGGACACGTGGTCATAGTCCTCTCAGGCCACACACCCCTCAGTCACCCAAAAGATTTATCATGGGTTTAAGTCGTCAGATGCACGTGGACATGCACACGTGCACAATCATTTAACATATATTTTATTGTCACGAACAAGAAACAAACAAAAAGAACTATGTAAAACCATGAACACATTTCCAATTTGTAACACAGTAATTTAAAGCATACAGTGACATCACTCTACAGGTATTTATATGTATAGACATACCACAGAACAGTAAAATGTTCACTATTCATAGAGTTGCCTGTCTGAGTGTGAATAGTTGACCTGGATAACCAAAAGTATATGAAAGGTTCTACGGAATCACTTCTAGAAACCCCTTGTTAAAGCAATGCATACTCTCATACTGTAAGTATGCACAGGATTTATACATAACATTTATGGTGACATGACAGTTAGCATCTACTTTATCGCCCCAGGCAGTCAACTGAACTGAACTCATCAGATAAAACATAATATCATTATGTCCATGCTTGCAATGCCATATCAAAGTATACAAAGTTAGTCTTCCCCAAGGTTGACAGACTTTTCACTATAATGGGCTTTAAGTAATGAAATCCCTGCAGAACAAATACAGAAAGTGAATGTGTAAAGATAATTACCTCCGCCAAGGTTATGTGTTTGGTTTGTTGGTTGTTTGTCAGCAGGATTGCGGAAAAACTACCGGCCCAATTTTCATGACACTTGGTGGAAGGGTGTAGCATGGGCCAAGGAAGAACCCATTTCAATTCGGAACAAATGCCAATTTTGACAGAAACCGTTTTGGAAAATACAGTATACCCAGACATACAGTTTATAGTGGTGGCGTTTGCAGATTTGCATATCATGGAAGACAGGACTCTTGGCCTTAGCGGAGGTTTGTGCTCTCCGAGTAGCTCTTCTCTGTATTAGGGAGAATAGGAATTGAAAAATACAAGCAGCTGTAGTATCAGTGCCGTGAAGCAATAGTCAAACCTTTTGGAAAATCCGCTTATTTGCTTTCTTGCCAAGAGTTACATGAGAAGATTGATGCCACTGTCATGTCTGTATGGCAAATACGAAGTTGCAACCAGCGTTCAATTAGTTTAACTCAACATAAAGACCGACTTCCTGGGTTCACCGTGACACTGAATGGTTGCCAGACAACCAGAGGAGACTTCAGGAAGTTACTGCGCCTTCCCAATAAATAGTCTGGCACATGACCCCCCGTAAAACCACATGTTTAAAAATCTTTTTCTTTTTCTTTCATTTTTTAATTAAACAAGAATTTAATATAGAAATACAAGCACTCACCTTTGCCACAAAGACAGCTACATCGTGTCCTAACGGTGAAAAGGAACAATAGGCCTACTGTGTCTTGATCACTGGTTCTTCACTGTTTCTTTGTGTTCTGGTTTTCTCTTCCAACCTCACTTCCTAAAAGGCACACTTATATCTCATTAAAAAACAGAACGGGAGATGTTTATCTGAGGATTATTCTATATATTCCATATTTTAAAATGACAAAATCCTTTTGCATTTACAAATCTGAAAGAAGACTATCCCACTGAGAATACCATAGTATGGTGATTCTGAAATGAAACAATATCTACTAAATCCCCCGAGGCTACTCAAAGCTACAGACGGACCTTATGCAAACTGTTAGTTCAGAAAAGCCTGCTGATTGACAGTCTGCACATATTCAAGCCAAGAAGCAATACAATCTGTATCCGAAAGCTTCTATGACTTATGCGGATTTGTATTATTCGTGCTGCTCAAAATTTACAACCGCAATTATTCACGGGTAGCGAGACAGTCCAAGTTTAGTTAAGTTTTATTGTCCTTTTCAAATTGTTGTTTTCAAGTTGCCAATTTCTCCTTCAGTATTTCAGCAGATTCCTTTGAGTAATTCTGAGAAAAGAACCTAAACAATCTGAACTCCTGATGGCTATAGACGCAGAACATTTCAATTAAAAGTGATATTTGAAAAAGGGTTGTATCCATAGTTAAACAATGGCAGCTAATTTAGATGTTAAGTTGATGGTTTGCGGTTATTAACACCTACATGTTGACTGAGTCATCACTCCTGTTTTTATTTACTGATAATTTCGTCACCCAAAATGGAGCCAGAGATGGAGCTGTAGCTTTATTTAAACAGTTGCACCTTGCTATAAAACTGTCAGCACTATTAATCTAGGGCAGAGGGAATGTAAGATCCTCTACCTTTGATTTTCAAAGCTGCCCACTGTCTCATATTGCTTATGAATATCGGGATGACCTCTTGTGACTTTTAAAGTGACATTTGTGTCTTTCTGTTCTAGTCATCAAAACAAGAAAATACTATTTATGTTAATTTAGTGCAGGTAATATTGTGAGGATGCTTTTATAGCTTAGAAAGATTGTTGCCGCACACAGGGATCCTCAAAGGGACTCATTGTGATCAGCTAAACTAACCAATTAAAATACTGTCAATAAAACCGATAAATTATTAGTACAAATAAAAGAGGTTAAGGAATTACTAGATACTCATACATTTGAACTGACTCATTTTGATTAGCTGATCACCATTTTATGGTTTGCTAAATTACTAGGAAGAGAAACCTTTGATCACTGAACTAGACTTGCAATACACAGCATTTTATTTCAGATTTCATGTTTACCCTTAACACGCTGCCCTTAGCAATCAGCTCATAACGTCCACCATCATAACAAACATGGCGGGGATAGGGTTGTTTAACTTCAGCTTTAACTTGGGCTGATGGGCAGTAAAGAAGAACCTATTTTTAAGGAATAGAGGCCATACGGCACATTAGCCCTTGAGGTCATGTGTGATATGCAAACCCACCCCAGCTAAAATAACTCCTTTGACCTCATGCTAGGCAAAATAGAACAGAGCATGTGAACCTGGGTAGCAGCTCACCTCCGTGAGAAACTTCTTGTACAGACATTGACGTACAGACAGGTGATGAATGAAAAGAAAGACATGAATATATCAGTTAATGTGATTATTATTTACTTAATCAATGAAAATAGTGAAAAGAATGCTGATCACAAATTGTTAAGGCCCATGGAAATCTTTGAAATGCTTGTTTTATTAGACCAACAGTCTAAATATAATGATATTCAGATTCACATAAGGTTAAGAAAAGCAGCACATTCTGACAATTGAGAGGCTTGAACTAGTCTTTTTGATATTTAGGCTCAAACAATAAGTCTACGGCAGCCCTAGCAGCTCAGCAGTGCTTTGAGATAAATGCTAACAATCGGCTTGCATGCTGATGTTTAGCAGGTATAATGTGCACAATGTGCTAAGGCCAATGCTGCATTCACATGCTCCTCGGATGGTTCGTTTTCCCGCGAGGAAGTCGTTCTTCTGCTTTCAGTGTGTTCATGAGCTTTAAATCATAATGTGGAAACAACATGGGCGCTAAAAAGAGATGTGTTGAATTGTATTGCTCAGAGCATTTTAACAACATCTTGATATCTGTGTCAGAGTTGTTATTCCGACTTCAGGGGCCGTTCACATGTATTTTGCTAGTTGCGAACATACTTTTCCGATTATTCCCATGATACATGAACGCAGCACAAACGATTTATCTCGCATTTTAACACAAGTGAAACATAATGTGTGTAATGGCCCCGTGATTTTGGATACACTCCAACATTTAATGGGTTCTTCCTTGGCCCATGTTACACCCTTCAAACTCGTTTCATGAAAATTGGGAAAGTAGTTTTTATGTGAATCCTATGCTATGGCCTTCGCAGTCACCAGATCTCACCCGTAGCCTGGCCCTATTGAACACCTGTCGGAGATTTTGACTCAACATGTTGGACTGGTATGGAATCAGATTTGGTTCAATATGGGTTAGGGTTAGGGTTATGATCTTAGTGCAAACAAAAGTTAGGCAGAGAAAATGAGAGAACTGGCAGCGTGACCGTAAAGCCCACAGTGAAGAGTGGGGAACCTTAAACAAATAGGTCATATTATCAAAAAAGTAAAAGACCAATAGTTTACACAATTGCGCAAATAATTAGTTTCCAAGTGAGATTACTTTTGTTTTGGCTTCACTGAGATGTATTATTTCTCAAATTCATATATATTGTATTGTGTGAGGTTTTAACCACCCTTAATGCATGCTAGAGCCAAGAGACAATATACCATCAGAGGATTTCTTTAAATCCTATAAACCTCCGCCACTTGCCATAAATCACTGCATCATCACGTCCCCGGTGCATGAAAAGGTTAAACGACGGATAAACAGGACTTGGGTCAGTACTCAATGTACAGTGAGGACAAACTGATATTGACTAGGAGGGGAATGAACACTTTGCTCAACCTGATGAAAGGTCTAATAGATTAGGGACATGTGTACAAGCCCCTTGTCAATCCCTCTTTCTCAGTGACCTAATGTACCCAGAACAGCTGTGTGAGGGCGTTTAGCAGTTAGTCCAGGATGACAAGTCATAGTGTAGCTTGATATATGAGCCATTACACGTGAAACAGGAGAGTTTGTTGAAGGGTTAGATGGCTGTGTATGCTCGTAACAATATGTCCTCATTATATGTATTTTAGGTATTTATCTTTTGGTGAACGGCAAACGTAAGATCTATGTCTTTTGTACGTTGATGCAATGGCAGGTACAAGACTATTTATATATCTTAAAAAATAAAGTATTGCTTCTGTAAACTCCCATTAGTTCATTGAAGTGTTCTGTGATTGTTCTTTTTTCCCCACTAACATCACTTACATAGCCGGCTGCCTCAAGGGAAGCATTAAGACAAGAAAGGTGACACAGGATTTACTCTGACACCCCACTGTTTAGAGATCTGCCATATACAGCAAGGGTTACATCCACCTTGGGTTGTAGTCAGCCAAAGAAAATCTTGATCGACTTAAATTCTACTTTCTCTTCAAGCAATTGATTGTTTGATGGGGGAAAAATCTGCACGTTAAGAGATAGCGTGCAAATCCCTCACCCGCCCGACCCGTTTTGAGAGCCAATCTGCATTGCCCAATTTACAAAAATGTGTTCATCAACCCCCTGAATGCTAACTTTATGCATTAAAGTAGCACAATTGTCAGGACAGAGAGGAGTGTCGCTGCGCTCAGTCCAGGAACAGCTACAGCTGGGAAGCTGTTCACCCATTTATAGTGTTCTCTTTCTCCCCTCCCACAGTAGTGTGAAGATCTAAAGAAACAGATGGTGTTCTTTATTGTTAGATATGAGCAAATAAAGTATTCCTTCTTCTTCTCTCTCTCTCTCTCACACACACACACACACACACACACTAATAGATTACGAAACATTTTTTTGACAAAATGTTTTATTTACAATGGAGCAGAATTCAAACTGCCATTCAAATTCAAGTGATTTATACAAACTTAGTCAATATATTAAACATTGGCATTAAATCAATTATTCTGAATACAACGTTAGACACGCTGAGAAGCATATATTGCAGCTTTGCAGCCAAGTTGAATGGCATTTTTTAGCAGCCAGTATCCAGGTACCTAAAACAAAAAACAAATAAAACACTCTTAGATTGCAATACTTTAATTGACATTCATTAAAATCTGCAAAGACAGTTAAATACTTTTAGAAATTGCTAATGGTTCTTATATGCTTTGTACTTATTTTGGTGTACTTTGATTCCACATGGCGTCATTTGATCAGGTGTTTGTGAAGTCAAAGTATTTGTGTGGATTGTGCGGTGAAAGAGTTCAAATATACTTACTGATTCAGCGTCATGCTCCAGTCCTGTGTCATGATGCTCAATCTCATCATCTCTGAATTCCTTTATAACCTTTAAAAATATAATAGAAAACCATTCATTCATAAGTGAGCTTATTCAGATTTGACCAGTGCTCTGCTTTAACCACACACATGTGTCACACTATTCTGACAGTAAAAGAACAGCAACAAGTAAGTAAATGTTGTTCTTTTTAGAGCAAGCCTTTTTCAAATTGTCTTATTTACATGGTTCATATCTGAATGTTGCTCCACATTGTTTCTTAAACTCAAGCTATTTTCACTTTTTCCATTCATACTAATTGCATGAACCAACCATGCAGCCCAAATACTTCATGTAAGATAATCAGGGAAAGAAATGAATGATTTGACTTTTTAAAAGACTCTCTTTAAAGGAGGTTTATGTGCTGGTCTTATTTATGTCTTCCCTAATACATAATGTTCGTTTTACTTTTCCTTCCAGTATGTGCACGCGCGCACACGCGCACACGCACACGCACACGCACACGCACACACACACACAATTTCAGAACTCCTCGCTCTATTTTGTTATTTTATTTCTTAATCCCTTTATGTGTAAATTTGACATGTATGCTTTGTTTTGTTCTGATGCTCGTTTGTTTCTGTGTAATCCTATAGCATCATAAAAATTATTCATATATTCACATCCTTTATGTATCACCTCAAATATCCTTAGCATGTAGGTGACAGAGTTACAGAGACAACGGAGGAGGACTCACTAGTAACAGTTCAGTGTATCTGTCGGGGTCCTTCTCCATCAGAGCTCTTATCTGGCTGTTGTAGTGCTCTGAAATACTCTCCTCCACCGCCACAGTGCAGGCCATAGCCCCCTCTTTTCCCAGCAGTGCGCTGGAAGCACCTGAGTAGATTTAAAACAAGAGAAATACACATTTTAATTTTAATAAAGCAACAGCTAACAACATATTGCCTAAAAACACAGTGGAGTAACCAGTGAAATAGGGTTGTATCTTGCAACTTGTAATAACTACAGCATCAAGTTGTAATACTTCATTTAATGACAACAACAAATCTCAATCCAAAACTGTGTCAAAAATCATTATTCTTTTATGCATTTGTTTTGTTCTTCAAAGTAAGTTATCTTCTAACTTTATAAACTCTGCTGTATGCTTATGGACATTACCAACCTAATACAAAACCAGCGATGTTCCAGAAGGGTAACAGCGCTGTGGGACGAACTCTGCTCTCAGCCAGAATTTCATTGAATTTCGCAAGATGTTCCTTTTCTTGATCCCACATTTCCTAAAGAAAAACAAACGTGAACATGGGGTGTCAAAAACAATGCAGTTGACCTCGTGCTGCACACACAAATACATTTTATTCTATTTTTGGTTTACAATACAGCAAACAAACATGGTACAGTTTCTCTATGTCCAATAATTATGAATTGGAATCAAACATTTAAGTTACAGGCTAGGCAAGATTTCTATGCTAAAATACACTTAATACAACATTACAGACTCACTCAAATCAAATTGTAGGTCAGATCAAAAATAAGAATTAAGAGTGAATTTCATATATTTGTACTAAACAACAACACTTTACTCATCCATCAGGATTCCTCATATGATTTATGGATATCAGACATATTTATATTATATTTTTATATATTTGACATTTGGAGCCATCACTGTGAGCTGTTGTCTAGTGCAGGTTCTGCAGACTTATGTCGTTCAAAGCCATGTGTCTCACTCTGTCCATACCTGGATGAGAGGTCCAGTACTAGATCGACCCAACACTGCCATCTGGCCGGCGTAGATGCGGTTGGCCCCGTATTCACCCGCGTGATCCACGCGCAGGATTCGGTGCAACATCTCCTTCTCCTCACTGTCGCGTGGGGTGGGGACCACACTGTAAGCACGTGAGCTCAGCTGCAGGGGCACTATCATATAACATTACGGTCTATGGTTACAACACAATAACAAACAGACAGAGATTGAGGCCATAAAATAATTACTTTTAGGTATTTACTTTTCAGGTGTTACACCTGGAACCTGTAAAAAATAGTGTGTTCAGATTTAAGCTTAGATGTTTTTTGCTTTAAAATAATAGTGCCATAAGTGTTTGGATGAGGTTTTATGGATGGAAAGGCAACATAGCTAGCTATGTTGCCTTTCCATCCATAAAACCTCCTCCAAACTTACAACAAACGCAATCTCAAAGAGTGGGACAACTATCTGCTAACAAGTCTGTTGTGAAACATTATGTACAGTAACGCTTCTGTTACTAAAAGCAGGGTACAATAATAAAGTTATACCGGCTACTTTAGACAAGTGTTGTTAGCATGTGTAGCACTTTAGCTCGTAGCTGTCGCTGCTGAAGTAAACGTTACATACCTACTGCTTACCTCTGCATTTTAAACACTGGCGAATCATCGCCGGACCGACGATCTTAGTCCAGTTATATAAAGCTGTATGACTAGCTCTGTGCATGGTAGTCACTTTATGGTTTGACTACCTGTATTATCAAAGAAGTGTGCTAACTGTCATTGAAAATGTCAGAAGGTGGACGCGCGGCGACGCAGACATATGACGTAACCGCGTTACGTCTTGCACAACAATGCCCAACCTCACTCGTAATACATTTTTTGATTTTTCCTTATCAAGGCAGTAAAAGTATGTGCATTGACAGTGTTTAGAAGGAACCTTGGTTCTACGTAAATCAAAATATCTCTGACCTATTCACAACATTTTATTTGACCTACAAAACATAACAAACAATGTTCTATAATTAACTCTATAAACAGTCTGACTGTTAGCATATGGAGGTTTTACATCCAATTGTCTCTGTGTGAATGGAGGGCTTACAGCTGTCAATAAAAACATTTCCCTATAGTCTAGTAAAGTCGCCACATCTGCTGTAATACTTTGGCAGTTTTCACATGTTCACTGTGCACTGTGTGGTTTGTCACTAGATGGCATTATATTTCTTTAATGTTCATCTTAAATAACGGGGATTTGCTCAAAGGCCCATGCAGTTCTGTGTGGGTACAATAAGTATGCTTACATTTGTTACTACTCCCAGATACAGAGATGGGGTCAGTAAGGGAAGTTAAGTGAAGTTGCTTATTGTTGTAGCCCACAGCATTTTAAAAGTTTTTTTAAATTATGTACTGTATTCAATAAGATGTGAGATCTGTATAATCATCCATTTAGTCTATCATTGCTTATTGCTGTGCAGGGTCAGCATCCTGGATATGTCACTAGTCTGTCTCAGGCCTACACAAACAAATCCACACTTAGCAGGCAATTTAGAGTTCACATAGTTCACCTGGCCTACATATCTCTGGCCTGTGGGAGGAAACCAAGTATTTAAAAGAATCAAATAAATACAGAAAATTACCTTTTGGCCAGACACTCCACTTTTCTGTGTCAAACAAATCATGAGTGCATTTTTTGTACATACTTGTTATGTAAGACCAAACTGGACAATACACACTTAAGCAAAGAAATGAGGGAGTGTGTTGAGCAATCAGAGTCAATGTTGATGGTCTGCAGGTGGCAGTGTTGCAGAGATAAAGACCTTCTGAGGCACGTTTTGTAAACTCCAGTTGGCTCCTAGTTTTTATTATCATTTCCGTTTCAGTCAAATATGTGTCACTGTAGGCACTCCAAACTAGACATCATCCAGAACCATTCGATTTCACCTTTTTAAATGCAAAAAAACCCCCAGAAACCACAGAAATAAATGTCCACCTTGAATCTAAAATATTTGATGTGTTCGCTCTGCACCTTGGCATTATCACTTTCATTATATTGTTGAGTAATGCCTGTATGATTCCTGTCCTTGAAAAAAAAACGTCTTTCTTCAAAGCACAAAAAATAGTGCTGGGACGCTGGAATCTGTGGAATGATGGGGTTGAGTGTTGCAGAGTCGTGATGGTCAGGACAGTGAATGGCGGGGTGTGTCGGTTTTGTCTGTGTGTGTTTGTGTGTTTGTGGTGAGACGCCGGTTAAGTGTTTCCCTATCTGTCTGTCTGACTGTGGGTGGCTACACATGTGTGGCTGCAGCTCGGTGGGTCGCCTTTGTCCTCTCTGCGTACATTTGTGTGCAAGGCTGACAACTTCCTCTGGGACCCAAATCCCAGGGGCCCCAAAAGCCCTGGCTATTTGTCTGCAATTTAGAGCTGGGCAGGTAGTGTACAGAGGGTTTTAAGAGTTTTTGAAGATAGTTGCCTTCTCCAGCTGCAGACTCGGGTGATTCCTCTCTGTAGGTTCATCATTACAAGCAATCCCTCTGACATTGTCATTTTATACATTACTTTAAAGGAATAGTTTGGGTGTTTTGAAGTGGGGTTGTATGAGGTACTTATCTATATAGTCAGTGTATTACCTATAGTACATGGCTGTCTACACACCCCTGTTTGGAGAAACAGACAGGAATAAATTGATGTCAGTTTAAGTATACGTAATATTTAGAATGTTTTCACCGCTTTACCTTACGGTCAGCCATTCTGAAGCTGTTATCTACTGTATACACTCTTTAAAACCAAAGTTAAGACCTTTGCCAACCGACTCCATTAACCAGCAAGTTTACCTCGCAGAACATATGGGGGGTTGCTGCTGCCTCAATCATTTAGGTTGTTTGTTTTATTTTGTCACTTTGGTTAGTTGGAACACACCTAGGCAGCGTAGACTAGCAACTCTTGTGAGATAAAATTACTGTTTTTATAGATAACAGCTTCAGTTCACAAGGTGGAGCACTTAATTTATTCTAAATATAGCTTAAATTAAAACATATATTATAGATATTGATTCTTTTTTTCATGTTCACAATTACGATTTTGCTGATGGCCCCGCCCACAGCAGTACATTGCTTAGCTTCCCTGCCCGTACTTCTGTCTGCCTCCCCCATTTACTGTAGGTAACACACTAACTATGTATAAGTACCTCATAAAACCCCACTTCAAAACATCCAAACTATCCCTTTAATTTGTATTTCGAAGCCTCCCAACTGTGTGGAAGTTGCAGAACACCTTTAAGTACCTCATTATTTGTACATTATATTGTGTTCACATAGTCCAGATTCCTAAATAAAATGTAATCAAATTATTCCAAATTTGTACACAGGAAACCTGTGGCCAGGTAGTATTATTCAAGCACAGGAATAGTGGTTGTTTTCTGGGTCACATGCCTAAAGCTGACATTTATAGTCTGCTGTGTGCACTGTAATTAGTGGAGGCAAAAGAGCACATACAAAGGAGAGGGGGGGCAAAGGGGGCTGAACAGCATACGTTTGTCTGAGGCCTTGTAACAGGTTAATCCAGGCATGGGTGTGAGGAGTCAGTGGATAAATACCTGAACATCACTTGATTCATGATGCCAGGTCTAATGCAATCACAAAACCCATCAACTATCTGTCTGATGACGATAAGCCTCTGTGGGGAAAGGTACAATATTTCTGGGGTTCTAATGTAGAAAGCAGATATTCGGGCCAAGACTTTCTCGTCCGTGTCCTGGTCATTGTTTGCAGTGCGATTAGCAACTGTAAACAAGAATAGAGTTGGAGTTGAAGGACATCGTCTACAACTGGATTGTTTCACAAGTAACAAGTTTAGAAACTAATTTCAAGATAATAATGGAAACGGAGTAAGTTTAAATAGTTTATTAAAGCAATACTTTCTAGTAGGCAGATGGTTAGAGAATACTGGTACAGCAGGTAGACAGGTAGACAGGTAGACAGGTAGACAGGTAGACAGGTAGACAGGTAGACAGGTAGACAGGAGTTGAGCGACAAGTTATGCTGTGATCCGGGAAGAAACAACAATCTGGCGATGAGTGGCTGGAAGACCGGGGTAGATAAACTGTGCTGGGATGAGTTGATTGTAGACAGGTGAGCAGATTGGAGTTGATGGGTTGAATGAGATCAGCTGCTGAAGTCTTTGGCCGTGCCCCTGCCACATACACACACACACACACACACACACACACACACACACACACACACACACACACACACACACACACACACACAAAGAGACAGGGAAAACATGGACCGGAAAACACTAGGGATACAGATGGGAGCGTGACATAGTCATCATCAGGTGATAGGAGATGGGTTACAAATTTGCATTTCAGGCAATCCTTTCTTCCTCTTTTATCTCTTCACACGGATTGTTTACCTTCTTGCACCAAATCCCGCTCAAACGTGATTGGTCAATACTACTCGAACTACAAACGGAAACCAGAACACTTCCAATACCAAAATCTTATCCTGTTACCTAGATTCTGCATGTATATGCAGATATCTATTTATAGAGATTGGGTCTAATGGGCCTTTAAGTGGAGTTTGAGACTCTGAGGGCTTGTGGACCAACTGGAGTGTGAGTAACATGGTTGGAGGCACCCCCAATCACATTACTAAATAACGGATGTATCAAGTAATCAACAGTTAGGTCTTAACACAATTGAAGGACTGAAAGACCAAAAGGAAGTGCATGTTTTCTTGCTCTTGAGTGTGTTGTGACTAAGTGGATTAAAGAGCAAACCGCAGAGCTGGAGAAAGAGTGAGACTGGCATATGTATGTGTATATGTACCTGTATGTATGTGTGTCTGACTTTGTTTGTGTAATGTTTGCATGCACCCATAAACGTGTGTGAGTCTGCACACCCTTGCTCCAAGGCTCTGGTCAGACAGTGCATAGCTGTGGTGGGACGCAGGCTGAGCGCCTCGAGACTACAGTGAGTCAACAATGTCTGCTCTCACTGCGAGGAGACATGATAGGTCTTGTCTCTCTTGGTCCCTGACTGGTGTGGTGGGACACCCAAAGCTTGTGTGTGTGGCGCGCATGATTTTTTAAAGTAAAATTTGTTATTTACCCAGATGTAGAATATATGACAGCAACATGCGTCAGTGTCTGCGCTTACGCACGTAATATTGCTCTTGACAACCCTCTCCTCATATAAAATTAAAGAAAAGAATGGATTTGGTGTCAAGCTTTATGAGCAGGGCCATTTTTAGCCCTTTTGAGTCCTGGGTGATATTTTCCTGCGGGGTCAACATCTCCATCACCTCAAACTGGAAAATTTTCAACGCCTGTGTACTGGGGAACATTTATCTCACACAGCTTTGTAAAGGAAATCTTAAACTTTAATTGTCATGATGACTTAAAGTGATTAAAGAAAGGCCCAGGGTATAAGGGATCCTTTAAAGGGGTACTCCAATTAATTAGCATTGCATTTCATCAAGAGACTGATTACTACAAGAGTGTTCATAGATTTACTCCCTAGTATGGGTCAAGCTACAACAATGCTAGATCCTACATTTCCCAGTTAAATGCACAATCCATAAATATTCTATATCCTCCTGTGTCACTTCACAGTTGGGGGTTGGCCTCGATCCCAGCACAAACAAATTCACTGTCACATTTACAGAAAGTGGCTCCAGTTCAACAAACCTACATGTTTTTAAGACTATGAGTTGAAACTGGAGCAGTCAAGGGAAATGCACAAGCACACAGGAAGAACAGCAGCCCATTACGTATAGCGGCTCAGTAACACTGTCGTCTGCGTTTAATTATTAGGCCTCTATCCTTTGCTGAAGACATTTTGCATGTTCTTCTTGCGATTTAGAATGACTAATTATAATATCAAATCTTCCTGCAAGATGATCTTGTATTCTTCTTTATTATGTTGTAAAATTGCTTTCAGATTTGACTCTCTTTATGGAAAGTCAAAGTGTAAGATCAGCAACAGGAAAGTGCCCTTAGATGTCCTTTAGAGTCACTTTTATTTATGAGCTTGGTGGAGCGTTGTTGATACAAATACTGGTTAGGCTGCTCTTGGCAATATAAATCATTTAACTGCATGGTATTCCCCTTAAAAACAACAGTTATTCAGCCCAAATTGTGACAAAACTAGGGTTGAGAAAGAAATTAAACTTATGCAACATTGTTTAAAAAAGCCAACCATTTTATGGTTTAGTGGTATCCCTCCGTAAAAGTGTCATAAAATAGTACAAAAAAAAAAGGGATTCATTTTCTGATTTAAATTCACCAAGTCTCCCAAAAACCACCACCTAACCCCTTTTTATAGATGGCTGTACAAGATTAAAACCAGAGGAAAGTGATTTCTCTTCCATTATTGAATTGTTTACACTCGAAAATCTATCTTGTGCACCGTACAGACCTAGTTAAATCACACTCTAAACCGCCTGTTTTCATGGACACTGGAGAGTGTATTTAGCTTCGTCTGGTACAAGTTAAATGGCCCTTGTCTGTCTGGCACTATTCCTTATATTTTGTTTTTACACCAAAGGGATGGGAAATAATGTTTAAATCTGTTTCTTATTGTGGGGGAATTGAAAACTCATGCCTGTTCAGGCAATCCTCGTCAAGACATTTATAGAGGTTTCTGAATGAACCAGTCAGATAATAACTGCTATTTCAGATAGAAAGCCAATAGAGAAAAACACTCACGGCCACCCGAGACCAGACTGTTGAACAGAGCATGTAAACAAACTTGGGAAAATGAGTCAAAAGTATAGCCTCGTCAACAGAAATTACCATTACCTCAATGGCAAGCTCAGGCATATCAGCTAGTTTATATAAAGGTGTGCTCAGTATGAGAAAAACAACGATGCTTCTTGTCAATAAACACAAGGCAATTTCACAGTTGAAATGTATCGTTTCGCATACCCCTCCCCTACTGTAGATACCACTCAACACACATGCTTTTTCAGGTCAAAGCGCAAGGTCAGCTATAGCGTAGAGCTGCTGGAGCAGTTTTTGGGTATCTTGGTCAATGGCACCTGGCACCTCTACAGCTACCAGTCCGAACTCCATACTTGGTCCGCATGGGGACTTGAACTGTCTTCCACTGACTGAGCTACTGCCGCCCCCTGCCCCACATGTGATGTGTTGTGTACTAGCGAGAAATTGTGTTCATTTTTCACTTAAAGAGTCATTTGTAATATCTATCATTGTAGCTTTGGAAGGAAGCATTACCGTTTTCACATTTACACTGATTTCCAAACTCAGAGGCAGATAAATGTAGCTAAACAATCCATTTAAAGGGTGTGATGGCAAGCCAAGAAGCCCTTCATTTTAGCAAACCTGTCATTTAACCAGTATTTCCTGTTAGCCACAGGATGTGGCTCTCTTTGCTTTGCCTTTGCTGTCCTAAATGCTTTTCCGGAAGTCATGTTTGTACTCTCTGATTTATAGAGAGCTAACTGTGGGTTACCAGTGTATGAGTACATACTGTACAAATGGCCTTGCAGAAAGATGTTGAGTGATGAGTCCTACTGTTGAATTTTGGGTACACCATGTGGCAGACACATGATTTACTGTAGTGTATGGTGCTCATCATTTATATGACTGAATTTAGATGGAAGAAAATAAGGATGGATATTATGAATGCATGAAAATAATGCCATGAGTTTCTCACTATTATAATCTTGTGCAGATGGAGTCCAAGTTCAAGCATAAAGATGAAAAGAATGAGTATATTTCAATGGCATATTGCCACTCGGGTGCTGCTGGGATGGTGACTAGCGAGCACATGTTAACTTTCTTTGTCGCTGTTATTGTGAAATAGCATGACTCAAATGAGTGCTAAACCGCTGGCAGCAATCCAAAAGACATGAAATAAGAAGCGAAACAGACCAGAATTAAGGCTGTGGCTGAATTCTGTGGTTTTCAGAACATAGAAATATAATATCGGAACAACAGCAGCCAGTGGTAGAAAATCTGCTGGTCATCATTTTACCACATTGTACTCATCCCATTTGTTTTCCACCCTGAACAAGACAATGTTTTTATAGCACGCAGGGAGTGGATGATTCCTTAATAAATGTCACAACCACAATCCAGTCCTCCCCCTCAGTTTTTCTTGGTGATATTTTTAGAAGGGCTCGGTCTACAATCCGCAAGTAAAAAGGCGAGGAATTGTTTTTGTTGATGCTCGTCTTACCACTTCAGTGTGGTGACTCGTAATGAGCTGGTGCCTTCCTACGTCACAAGAAGCCAGAGTGAGTGGGAGTCAGGCTCCGGGCTCTATTAAGGGGGGAGCCAGTCACTCAGGTTATTGGGCAACTTTGACAGAGGACCGGCCTGTGGATTTCCACTAGTTGCTATTTTAGGGCAGCAGTAGGTCTGTTTTGAGTTTAAAGAGAAGCCACAATATCCTATTAAGCATTGTTAAAGTAATTGGGCAGTGTTTACTTAAAGGGCCTGCCTGGTTAAACTGAGGCTCCTGAGTTTCTGCAGATGTATATGCGAGACAAATTAAGGCTGTGGATGGATGGATAGATGTGTTGATTGGATTTGGATGGATGGAGGGATGATCGATGGATGGATGGATATGATTGGATTAGGAAGGGTGGATGGATGGATGATGGATGGATGAAAACATCAAGCTACCAGCTACTCTTCATTATTATGTTGTATTAATACACACCAGTTTTAGAAGATTAAGAAGAATATACTTATTCTGTACTTAACACAATTTAATTTGTTTGTGTTTAAATTTAAGGGCAAAAGTCATTATATTGGTTTATTTAAAATAATAACATACAGCGCATTAATAAACATTGCTGAAAATTAAAAAGGCTATTTTTTTTATCTGTAGTCCCAGAATTGCACCAGACACATGAAGCAGTCTGAGAGTTAATATTGCCTGCAGCTGCAAGAGTCCAGCCGTGCTGTTGACTCCTGGCTCACATCCAGCGTCTCCTACTTTGTTTAGAGGCTGTCTAAACCCGGCTGGACTGTGTCTAGGTACGCTGTGAGGCCCAGCCAGGTCAGACCAACCAAAACTCAGCACAGGCCGACACAAAAAGCACAGCTACCCAACTTTGTGCCTGTAGCTTGAACTTAGTCTTTAGTCAACTTAGTCAAAGAAATATGCCGTCAAAATTATTCTAAAAGAACGTGCACGTTTTGATGTGTCATCCATTTTGGTTTTATTAAGTAAATGCTGTTGACTACTACATTACAACCATATTAGTTGGTTGTTGTTTTTTAAACCATAGAATAAAAGCATTCTTGTACAAATAATATGTTGATTCCATGTGAGATGTGCCTGATATTTTAATACTTTGACATTATTGGTGGGCTGGGTTATCACTGAAAGCCTAGCTGCCAACCTCATAGAGATGATTAGTCATCAGAAAGTGAAATAAATAACTATTGACACTTCATTTCTTGTTTTTGGGATGCTTCCGCTGATTGATTTTCAGCTAAAGGCCCTGTCACACAGTTTGAGTTTTTGTTCAGTCTAATCATCATCATCATGCACCTTTTGCAGACTTTGAAAGCTGAACCAACATGTGTTTTCAATCACTGTCTTTCTGTGTAAGAGGAAATAGATACTACCTTCAGAACTTCAAAAACTGAGACTTCTTGAAATCGGAGAGAAACACATGACACCATGTGATGTAAATGCATTGCCAAACAGATCTGTCAGTCTAGGAATCTGTGATGACACTCAAGAGGAAGTGGAAAACAGACATTATTTCTGGGAAATATTTCAGTGCTGACATTTCAGTGTTTCTTTTCATGTCTTCCTCTTTTCAGTGATAATGTCATAAAAATGACTTACAGCAGCCAACACAGTTCATCCCATTTGTCACCCAGTTAACTTAGAGACCTAAATCAACAACTTATAAATTATTTCTTTAATGACAGGAAACTAAATGCACCTTCTGATTGATGGGTTACTTTTTTTTAAAGATAAGCATATACAAGCAAGCATAAATGCAAAAAATAACTAACATTGATGTGTTTATTTACATTGTTTGTCTGAGTACTCCAAACTAATCCTGCCAACCAATCCACACAGCCTTTCCTCCGGCTGGCTCTCATCCCGCATGGTTTTCCTCTGACGGGTAATCACAGCACAGTCTCAGTCAGACACCTTCTGGTTTCTGGGCAGTTGAGAAAAGGATGGCCAACCATCTGCTGTCTGAGAAGAAAAAGAGCATCTTTACTGTGAATGAGGTTTGGAGATGTCGGGCTAAGATTAGTCAGAAAAACAACAACAACTTGTTGCCCAGCACTTACCTTACTAATTCTGAATTGATTATGCAACCAAAGCGTCTCCAAATATTGTGTAGGGCGACTAAAATTCAGAATAAATATAATTTTCCCAGATGAAGCAGGTGAAGGTCAGATTCTGAGCTTTCTTTCTGATGAACTTGTTCTTCCATGTAGCATTAAAGCAACAGTTCTTTGCCCAGAGTTAGATGAGAAGATCAGGACTGCTCTGTACGATAAATGTACGTCTCCAGACATGAAATAGCTAGCTAGCAAGCTCTATCCAAAGGTAACAGTTGTCTTGTGTACATTAATGTAGCAATTTCAACGTTTTTCACTCAAACATTTTCCACTTGCATAGACCCGTCTTTACCCTGGCTGAATTTAGTCA
Organism: Cottoperca gobio; assembly: GCF_900634415.1. Lineage (NCBI taxonomy): Eukaryota > Metazoa > Chordata > Actinopteri > Perciformes > Bovichtidae > Cottoperca > Cottoperca gobio. Next base: position 18,924,911 of record NC_041355.1, read on the forward strand.
CCACTCGCGTCCTTCCATTGACTTTGTATGACTCCTCTGAAATGTGCCATGCATTCTGCATGAACACAGCTTTAGAGGTGCTGGTAGGCAAATTTTCTTCCCTTCGGACAGAGGCACAAAGCTGTTTCCCCCTGTTTCCAGTCTTTATGCTATGCTAAGGTAATCAGCTCTTGGCTTTAGCTTCATATTTATTGGGGAAATATGAGAGTGGTATCAATAGGTGTGTTTCCATTCATCTGGCTGATTTGGAAAAGGTTGATGTATCGATAAAAGCAAAATTGACCAAAAACATGATGAAATGTTTGACTTTGAAAGTCCACTGAAGCTTCTGCTCCACTGAAGAGACGATAGCGACGGATTACAACAGTCTCCTCATCGCTCCAGACAGATCTGATGTAACCTTCCTCAAATGAAGTCATGAAACTAATACAAATGTCAGACATCCATCGGGTTTTCCACTTTGTTATTCACCATTTGACCTTGTCATCTGTTGTGTCCTCTTCTTCTGCAATGGTAACCTATAATGATTATCCGACAGGAGAGCTTGCGCCACTTACTGCTTATGTCAATAAACACACTTCTAATAATCTCATAACAGTTGTGGATGGACACAAGAATTCATTCACATTTTCTTTTGCCTATTGTCTTAAAATGTGTGATACATTTGGATGGAAACCTGGCCGTTGCTCTCATCTCATCTACATCTAAAGAAAGCAAATAAGTGTCTCCCACAAAACTTTATTGTGCGTGTGTGTGTGTGTGACTATTTCTTTAACAGTATGTGAATAATCAAGCTTTATTTGGACTTCTTATGAATGACTCTTCAGCAGGTGCCAAGGCAGTAAGGTGATAAATACTTGTAGGCTCATATCACTCGCAGTGGCATGTGAGATGGGTCTGGTGTCTACACACTGAGGAAACAGGTCTGACACACACAATTACACACATACAGTGATCCCACAGTATCTTCCTAATCATATCAAGCAAAGCACAGCAGTCCCGCTGACAGACAGGAAGCCAAAGTCAAAGGTCAGTCTCAACTACCGAGCTAAGCAGTCAGGACGGATTAAGATGGCATTGCGGGTAAAAGGAGGAGGGAGAGAGCGGAAGACATAGTCCAGTTATAATTGCTTGCATAGGCTGACACATCTGAATTTACAGGCTGCACTGGCGCTGCGCCACTCATCTAAGACTGCTTATTTAAGAGCAAAGAGAGATAAATAAAATACAGAGTAGATATTTTGTTCACTTGTTTCCTAATCTGTTTTTGGCCCCTCCCTTTGCTTTGCTGTTGCTAAATTTGTCTCCCCTCGCTCAAACGTAAGAAGCCAAAATGACACCATTATTTTGACTAGACTGTTTTTCCTCCCAGGGAGAGAGGCCAGAGGAAGTGTAGGTGACCCAGACTGGTTAACCACCGCTTCACCACGGCTTGACTGGGGCACTGCCACCCCCGCAGCCACCCTTCGCATCCAACGCCTGCCAGGTCCACATTACTACTACTACACGCCATGACCACAAGTGGCCGTGCTCCAGTGCCAGCTTCGCATTGGGTCCATGCTGGGTGCTTTCTCTCTCTCCATTGGTGTAAACAGTCTGGCCATCGGCTGGCACGGAGCTAATTTTGGTCCTATTTGCAGGCCATAATGTGTGTACGTTTTTTGAACGTCAACCCGTCTTAGGCCTTTACAGCTGCACAGCTCCTGCTCTTTACTGAATATGCACGACTCTGTGCATGTTGTTGTTTTTGTGTTACTTTATCTCCATGAATTGCAACACCACTAACCTCAGGATGCTGTCTGGTACCGATCAGCTGAGGAGTCTTGGCTCAGATGCTGCAGAGATGTTTATTTTGGATGCAACAGGGGGGGGGGCTATATTATATCTCTGCCAAACAGACAACCCATAGAATGCACATTTATTAACAACCGGGGAGACCACAGTGCCCAGGGCCCCTTTCGAGGAAAGTTGTCACACACCCTTAAAAAAGTCCTCCTGCAGACAAGCGCCAGATGTTGTCATCTGTCTACTGTTGATTGGAAAACACAATCACTCCCCGGGCGCAGAAATTCAAGCATGTCAGCTCCGTGAGTTAAAACAGGAAGAGGTGCTAAGTCTCTTTCTCTCTGTGTTTGGACCCCGGGTGTTATTTGGAACAAATAAAGTATACTGTAAACACTGCAGCCTGTGCTACAGTCACACACATATACACCCACACCGCCAACCACACTGGCTGTGGTACACTGCCAGAGGTGTTTCGGACCATGTCTTGATGGGAGCAACACTCCACTCATGCTGTGGGACTGAGACATAACACAACAGTCGGTTAGACCGTGGATATCTTTTTTGTTTACATCTGTCTGACAGCTACGTAGCACTAATCCCATGCTCTCTTACGTTGGGGAGAGCAACAGTTTCATTTTGAACTTTCTGACCTTCTGACCACAACTCATAGCAAAGCACACCCAACACACATCAGTTCAAAGATATTTATTTCTAACCAATATTTTTTACCACAATTGTAGTTCCAGTTTCCTTTCCTAATGTCACCTCCAATTAAACTGTAAAAAAACACATTAAATTCTAACTATTTCATTTTCAAATGAATCCACATGTGTCACGTTACACAATTCTCATCGTTTTGCACCAGGAGCGAAGAGCTGAATAAAAAACACTCGCTAGCCTGGAGGAGAAACATAAAGTAATGACTCATTTTTAAAAGAATAATAATCTCCATATTTGCACATGGCGAGACACAGGGCCTGGTGGTGGTCTGCCTCTCTGCCGAACTTTCCATGTTTCTTCTCTGTGGTGATGATGGCCGTGTGATGGTGTTAGTCCAAGTGGAGACGCTGTCATACTTTCCTGCGTAGCTGCTGCGCTGAAGTTTTCCCCTGTGTCTTGACCAGAGTGACGATCATCACGCCATTCTATGATGCTTTTCAGCAGACTACAAAGAGCTTTGAGGCCACACGCTCGTGCTTTGTGCTAAAATAGTGTGTAAATATGTGTAAGGGTTACTTTGTTGTTTAATAATGGAAGTATGACCCTGTAAGTCCCTGCATTTCAGTATGTCAGAAATGCACACTTAGGAACATAAACAGAACTTGATAATTACTTGATAATCAAGTAACTATTATTGTCTCCGCCAGTCGTATAAGGGGATCATGCATCTGTGTGTGAGTGTGTGTGTGTGTGTGTGTGTGTGTGTGTGTGTGTGTGTGTGTGTGTGTGTGTGTGTGTGTGTGTGTGTATCTGTCTGTCCGCAGCTAATCGTGCAAACTACTGGACCCACCAGCCTAATATTTTCTGTGCACATTTATGCCCGTATGCTCAAGGACCTCTCGTGGTTGTGGTTTTTTATACTGGCATTGACTGCTGACTCTTCTAAACCAGCCGGTAGTGATGAACAACTGCTTCAGTAGCATAAGCCTCTTCCGGCAATCGGCTAGGTTAAAAACAATCCCTACCCAGTCTGTTGTGGGCCACATTATGGCCTTTGTCGTGGCTCAAAAACTGATATCCATAAAAAGGTTTGGTCTCATTCTGAACCGGAGCATCTGCAGATTGATTTCCATACCTGATATGTTATGATCCACTAAAGCTAGGCAAGATACGAGATGAATAAATCACAACAAAAAAAGTTTTAATCTTCGCAGCCATCCTGACTGTAAGGGACCCGGGAGGGACAATTGATTGAGATTCAATTCTTCTTTGTTTTGGAGGGAGAGGGAGACACACCTGACTGTTTTCCTTATTGATTACCTTTACTGGCAAAATGGCTACAGACTTAACCCTCTTTAGTTCAACGTGACACATTGTGTTGCATGATGATTTCACATTTTCCACTTACAGTGCAAGTTTCCGTCCAATACGATGACTTATTAACTAAATTCATTCTATTTTCTTCCCATATCAGCATGTTTTTTGCAATACTTTAACGTGCATGTGACACTTTGTGCCATTGAGGCCACTCTACATTTTCCACTGAATGTCTGGACTGAAAAACATAATTTTATGACTCATGCAGTATGTTATAAAGTAGCACTAGTGTCCACTTGCAAAGGGGTTTCCACACATACATGCTAATATGTTAAGCTTTGCTCCACACTGGCGTTACATATGAACAGTTGTCACACAAAAGTGAGTAAGGTTGCTAATATCCTGGATTTTGAGTATAGCGAAAGTTTTAAAATAGTGGTATTTGTCTGAGTGTTGCTGGTCCCAGTTTAAAAGGTATGCATGTGCATAAACAGACACTGTGTGGTGAGACGACTGGTTTAGGATGTGGGGGGGAGAAGGAGAAAGGAGGTAAGGGGCAGTGAAAGTGGGAGGAGAGTGTCTGGGTGTGGGACTGTCATCCTATTGAGGGGAGTAGCTGTGTTGTTTTGATCGAAATCCAGCAGATGTGGGAGAGAGGGGTGTGAGTGAAAGAGAGAGAGAGAGAGAGAGAGAGAGAGAGAGAGATATTTCCACCCACCCAACAAGGAGACACACTCATAAACAGCAGGCAGACCGAGTGAGAGTCAGAAAGACACAGGATCTCAGGGCAGCAGCAGTTCATACAGCGAGGCAGACAGAAACAGAGTTTCATTGAGAGAAGATGTTTTATTAAAGGCGGAAGGAAAGTCACGGAGACACACTCAAACACACACACACTAATAAACACAACGCGTGCCACCCAGACAGAGAGGCAGGAACCAGCTAAACCCAAGATTTACTACCATTAGCCAGAGAGGAAAAGTCCAATAGGGACAAACATACTAAACTCTTTCTCCCCACGTCACACTCACACACACACACACACGTACTGGTGCTGAGTGTGTGCTGTACTCAGCGTGAGGAGCAGGGCTGATCGACCCCAAAGAAGTGGAGCATCAGGGAGGAAGGAGAAAGCGACTGGATGGATGCCTTTTGCAGACTCAGCGGCCTGGACCCTCTGTGGGTGAGTTTGTGATGTGTTCACTGACCCTGAACAATTTATTGTATGTTTTTACATAATGTAGCACCCTATGCAGCTTAGTTATAAAGAGTTTGATGTTTTGGGTGCGTCATGCAAGATTTTATTGTCACAAAATTAATGGTCATTTGTTATAAGCCAATAGCCTATTAATGAGTAAATATTTTTTTAAAGATTGTTTTTGTCTTTCTGAACCTGCATTATGAGCAGCCTCTGTTTATGTACATTTAAATGCACGACACAATGAGATAATTTAGATATTTTGCTTACTTGCTCCTGTTCCTGAGCATTGATGGGATTTAGGGATTAATGCTATTAGCATTAGCCACATTAGCATGCTGTTCTTGTGTCTTTGGCCATCAACCGTGCGTCTCATTAGCATTCGACAGGTTTTTATTGTCCATTGCTAAACAATAAAATTAAAAATAAAAGGCTTGTGTGAAGAAGAGGAAGAGGGGGGGATGGGTTCACCTAAAATGTTAGCTGGCAGCACTCAGCAGTAGGCTACAGGAAGGAAATCACCATAGCATAGGCTACACTGACCTTCTCAGTTTGCATATCTCTCTGTACGTAGATATGCGAGTGCAATAGAAATCAGAGGCAAAGTAAGTCTGAATGGGAGAATTTACATTTGATGCGTGTCAGAGTTGCATTTACCATCACTCTGCTCTCTGTGACACAGCACAATGAGATGCTGAGAGGTGGAGATGCAGCACACTGAGCTGATGTTGTTGGAAAGGCTTTTTAGTCTTGTATATGAGTAAACCTCCACATTCTGAATCCTGACTCGAAAATAGAAGGATTGGCCGCGATCCAGCTGGAATGCCAAAATTATTGAATGCACTCCCGACTTGCCTCTTTCCCCCCCTCTTCTGCTCTCTCCCTCTGTGTTTCTGTTTCTCATTATGGCTCTTTCTCTGTTTTTGCTCCTTCAAAACCTCAAAACAATGGCCATCAAACTTTGTTGAGAAAGCAAAAGTACTTTCTTTGCCACCAAAGTTCAAAGTACAAGATGTGATGTTCTGAGCCACATTGCATCCATCACAAAGCAAAGAGGATGTTTTAACAGATGTTTTTGTCTCCTGTTGGCTGCAAAGTACTTCCAGTTATTGACTGTAGTAATCAAACCTTCACATACCTTTGGAGCAGCGTCATTGTCTACTCATTGGTCGCAGCCTGAGGGTAGTGATGGGGATTTATATGGCTTTAATACTGAACTGAACATGCACAATCCAGCTCAGCAGAAGAGGTTTGATCCAGAAACACTTATGCATGCAAGATTTATGGGGTGGAAAATTAAAAAAAAGTCCAATTTAGGAGCTGGAAGTGTATTTAGTGTCTTTCTTTTTAAATCACGCTATCATGTCATTTGAAGTGAAACTGTGAGGAAAAGTGATCAATGCCTTCTAAAATTACAATAGTTCATACACGCCACATACTCACATAATGCTGTTTTGCTCACAAGCCAGTGCAAGATTTCATTTATTTAACTTGTTATTAGTCACTGAATTGCTCTATCAAATCTAGAAAATGTAAAAGGGGACACCAGCAGATTTGAAGCACAGTAAAAAGTCTCCACTACTTTCACATCACTGTGTTTGTCAGGTAAAAACTAGAGACCTTATGGTACCAAAGCTGTTGGCATCTACTAGTTTACTGCAACCACTTAAGCTAAGGGTGAGAAACAGGATAAGTACTGAACAAAATGCACAAGAAAGTGCTTGGAGAAGTGGGTTTGACAAGTTCCATTTCTTACATAAAAGTGTTCTGTTCAGCCGCCTGCCACTGACCGCAGGAGTCAGAAGGGTCTGTGAAAGTAGCCTCCCACGCACTCCCTCTCAAGAGATTTATCACTTAAATGGATTTTGGTACATCGGTGCTCACAGAGACCACTAGTATACCAAATGCCATGTTCGTTACACAACCTAAAACGCCTATTTTATAAAGATTTTGCTATGTGTGACCCAGGCAAAGATGTGTGTGCCACCTCTGACAGTCAGACCGTGATTCAGGCACTTGTGGCTCCAGAGGCGGGAAACAGTTACGATTGACGGTAAACTTAAATTAATTACTATTCGTGCTGGGATATGCCGCCCTCACGAGTGGCAGCAGTGCGTCTCACCTGACGTGGTTCACCGTCAGGGTTGTGTTAGATAACGACCCTGCAGCTGTCACCAATTGAGACCTTGCTCCCTAATCCCAGTTGGGAGTCTACCAGCAGGGCCAGACTACTCCGCCATACGAGAAGCCTTAAACCACTTCCTGTGGTGACTCCGCAGGGCAGCCTCGTTAGCACAGCCAGACACCCTGCCCCTAATTAGATCAGCAGGGTGATAAACAAGGGACGCAAGACAACAACAAGCCACTAAGCCCCCTTTTTATTTTATTTTATTATATTATTATTTAACCTATCCTGTTACATAATCTCAAACTTTTGGCAGCATTTGCCCAACACACCTCGTCTGCCTGGACTTTTATTGTTTATAGGCTTCATTATTAGTATAATCCTTGACCTCGCTTTTTAATGTGTTGACAGTTTACATTGTCCTACTCAAATTAGGAAACAAGCCAGAAACTGACTCCGCTTTTTGAGCAAAAGAAAGGCCTCTTCAACTCTCACTCTGTCAGGATTGGGCAGACACATTTACTGTTGACTCGATGTGGTTTCAGTCTCCGCTGCTCTGATGGATGAAACGTAGAACCCGCACCAAGTCTGGAACTTCTCTGGAATTGGCTCTCACATGCTTCATCTTGTCACATGATGGATATAAACTCACACTTTGACTCTTAGGCATATTCTCTTGATCTAAAACTTCTGTCTTTGTTACGTTCTCTCTGTTGTAGGACTGGAATCCGTACGTGGTACACAGCCAACCCAGACCTGACCCAGTGTTTCCAGAACACAGTACTGGTGTGGGTCCCCTGTATCTATCTGTGGTTGCTGGCCCCTTTCTACTGCCTTCACCTCTACTGCCATGACCACGGACGCATTCGAATGTCTTGCCTCTGCAGCGCCAAGATGGTGAGAGTTCACTCAGACTTTGGCCAGTCAACAAGATCCCCAGTACCAACAGAAAATAAATATACTGTAAAATGTGACCGTAAAGCTTTGATATTCAGTCTTCCATTACTCTCCTGTCCTGCTCAGGTGTTGGGTTTCCTGCTGGCCTCCTTTGGCTTCGTGGAGTTCTTCTACATCCTGCTGGAGAGGAGCCAGGAGATCCAGCAGCACATGGTCTTCCTAGTCAGCCCCATCATACGCAGCATGACTGTGGTAAATACTGTCGCTCTTTCATGATTTTACTCTTATTGCTATACTTACTATACTGCAAAGTGATGAATCTATAAATCAAGGTCCATCGTAAAAATTGATATTGTCTTACAGGAATACATCACCCACAAAATTATCATTTGTATATCAATTACTCACCTTGTGTTCGCTTGAATTTTTCAAGAGAACTTAGTTTTTGCTCACATGCCAGGACTTTAAGGCAACACAGGGTGAGCAATTGATATACAAATAGTCATTTTTGTGGTTTAAGTATTCCTTTAGATCAGTTTGTGGACTCATCCAACTGAAACAACTAGTGCATGTACAGTGTGGGGTATGACAGCACAAACAAAAGTGTATTTCATTCATACTTCTGAAATCTAATTGTGTATGAACTGTTATGGACATATAGAGGGTGTAAAACTGTTGACAAGACCTTAAATAATAGAAATAGTCTCCTTCTTTAAAACTATTTGATTACAATTTCTAGTGATAAGTTGTTTATTCCTGATCAAGTTTTAAGAGGTAATGAAACGAGAGGATGTAAAGACAACACACAGTGCATACCAAAGAATCATATAATTGTGTATAACTTTTACAGACTCCCAGTGCATCCATGGTGTGTGTTTGGAACATGCTTTAACTGTTGAGCTATAATTTGTTGCTCTGGGTAACAGAGAAGTTTTGGGAATATTTCCGCCTGGCTCACATGTCAATGTGCAGGCAAATGAAAGGATATAAAGCCTATGTATGTGCAGTATGTTGGCCAGACACTGAGGTGCAAATATGCATAACCAAGGTTAGATGTATAGTGTTGCAGGCAATTCAAATATTTCAGTACCCTGTAAACGCCGCCAGTAGTTGACGATCACTCATCAGGGTGCAGAGTACATGTGTAGTGACATCAGCTACTATTTGATGTGGAATCGCCGTACATACGTATGTGCAAAGTTTCAATGCAATGAAAAATGGGATTGGTAGGTGCTGGATAAGTGTGAGACCATATGACATAAAGAAAATAATGTATATAAACCAAACATATGTCAGTTTTAGAGACGTATTCCTTAAAAAATTATTGCAGGATGATCCTAGTCATAAACTGTGAGGATTGACTCACTCCTGAACTCCAGGTGGACGGTCAGTGCTTGTACACTCAAGTTTATTGAATCAAGGTTTTTGTTGATGCATATCCAATCATGTAGGCTTTATTATTATACATTTTGCAAATGTTCAGTGGTGGCAGTGCATTGACCAATCATGTGCTTCAAATCAAGCTCATTTGAATCTCTTCCAACCTTGTCGTTCATCTATGACGAAAAAACTCACAAAAACCACCAAATACAAAGGTGATGAAACACAATTGTAGCCTACGTTAAACCTAATTACATAGAAAGGTTCCGTCTTTATATAGGCTACAGGTGTGATGCTGGACTGGGAGTTTTGACGCCAGCTCCTTTTTTGAGCGCCATTGTTCTGACCAAGACTGTATTTACAGTAAGGTGAAACGCGTTTAATTGCAATGCAGGAATGGAAGAAAAGATAAATGACAAAACATTCATCCAATTTACCTTGGAATAAGAGGTTTTGAATAAACAAAGCCATACCCACAATCCATAGTGCACATTGATATGCTTGCTCAGGTCTGAGGAGAAACAGCTCAAACCACTCAAATGTTTAGATCCAAATCAGGGCAAGACCTGTGCAGAGTTATGCAGTCTAGATGACATCATTAATCTTCATCTCCACCCTAGTTTGATTGTTTGTATTTTTGTCAGCGCTACAAAAAAACTACTCTCTCGATTTTCATGAAACATGGTGGAAGGGTGTAGCATGGGCCAGGGAAGAACCAATATAATTTTGGAGCAGATCCAAATCACAGGGCGTACAAACACGTTATTTTTTCTTTATGGAAATGGCCTTGGCGGAGGTCTACGCTCTTTAAGTGCCCTTCAAGTTACACATGTTGTTTGTCTCATTTCCATCTAAACATCTTGAATCAAACTATAATGCCCGCCCTACATGGATCAGAATGTAAGGCGTGTGGGGTGGGCTACAGAACATTATTTATAGAAGATAAGGGCTAGTATGCAATCAGAGAAATGTTCTCAGTGGCTTGTGTTGATGGAAACAAAGCTGAATGTTTCTCAGAACATCGATCCCACTCCTTTTCTACAGATTTTAAATTATACTTGACTAATGAGTACGTAGGAGAAAACATAAGAGGGGTGCAGTTGGCGACATGGGTGGCATGGCAAGTTTAAAATGCTGTTTACTCTGAGCAGGAGTGATGTAAGAATTACAATGCCATACAAGGGTGCTGAGTCCGGAAAAGAAAAGGTTGCAGTAGTTGCCCAGTGAGCCTGTAAAGCTGACCTACAGCACCGTATACTTTTACTCACAAAGCTTCCTCTCTCTGCAGCCTTATACAGGTCCTGCACAGTCTCCAAGTCAGACACCCTGGGCCATCTGTGGTCTTTTCAGACTCCTGAGTAAATAGAAGCACGTGTTTGGGTAAAAATACACAGAGACGTCTCTTGTATCGCGGGATATATTTCAAAGGTCATTTATTTTGAGGATATAATTGATCAGACAAACAAACATCTACTAAATCAGATTAAGAGCTTGTCACTGATCTTTAAATGTACTTGCCAGAGCTATCTCTATTAAAGGATATCATTTTCTTGATGCTGATTGTAGCCACCCCCCACCGGCCATTCCCTGGACACAGGCCTGGAACACTGCGCTCTTGTTGCTCCAACAAACTTATTTTGTTGCCCTTCAACTCAAGTTAATGTATGGGAACAGTTTTTAGCCCACAAACGAATCGTGGTTGCTATTGATGAAAACCACACGCATGACACTGACTATAATCAGCAATACCATGACATAAAAGTCCTATTCCTTCCCAAAGCACTGCACACTTCCCATGTAATTATAAGGTAGGGTTTTTGATTCGGGCTCAGTGATGGACTTAGTTCCACCCACTGACTTCTACAAACAGATGGGCTGATGGTTTGCAGCAATATGGCAAGTCAGAGCGGAAGGCTAGGAATAGGAGGGTCCTGACCCTCAGATGCTGACCCAAGGTCAGCTGTATGATTCCCTCACTTATGTTAAGGTTTGGATTGGGGCTGATGCAGCCTCAACCACCTCAGTATAGGACTTTAAGTACCAGCAGTTCAGGACATAAAGTACTTACCATGGGCTATGTGCCACTGACTGATACAGTGTGCAGTCCCAGGGGAGACTTGAGTTGATAAAAGAGTCAATGTGCTGTTGTTGTTGTTGCTGTGTTATAAAAAACTGTATTTTAGTAATCAGTCAAGTGTTGTTGATTGGTTTAAATACTGTAGTAATCAATATTTTCGAATCAACAGTGGATCAAATGACTATGTGTAGTGTAAAAGGCATTGCCGACCCAAAAGCATCTAAATTCAAATTCTTGGATGTTCACATACTTTGAGTTGGCATGTTTTCCCTGTGTGCCTTTTGGCTCCAGTCTCCAGTCAGGTGGACTGGAGACTCTAAATTCCCCATAGGTATGATTGTAAGTGCCTGTCTCTCTGTATTTATCCTTCAACGTATCCTTCAATAGACTGGATCAAATGTGTAGGGAAAATGAATGAACAAAAGAATACATAATCAGTGTGTCACCACAGCAAATAAAACCCTGTATGTTGTTAGTGTCCACCAGAGCACATGAAGATGTTCACCCTCTTGGCCACCACACTCTGTACACATCTCCACGTAAAATGTATAAGGTTGTTGTTGTGAAAAACTTATATAATTACCAGGCCGTTTAGTTTATAACAGGACAGTACTGTGGTTCATCCAAAAGTAACCAATGTGGTTCCCATTACAAAACCCGCTTTTGCCCCACTTGGTGATGAGCTGGCATGACAAAGTTACGTCTCACTTGGCCACTTGGCTCAGTGGTTCACAGCAGAAGCATTCTTGATGACAGTCAGCCGTGTCCAAACACTGAATCAGGCCTATTTTTGAGAAAACATCACAGTATAGAGGATTTTTTTTTTAAGGAAAGTATATAATAACATTAAGCAATGTGTGCAGGGCATGTGGCATACCATACATGTGTCATTTTTTTAAAAGCGGAAGTCAGTCAGATCAGAGCTGCGGCCAGGGAAATCTCAAAACCACCATCGGCTGCATTAGACCAGACTAAATCTGATTACACCCTCTATGCTCTGATGAAAACGTTGGCAGGGATGTTGGCAGCTAATACGAGAGAAATGGGGTTTTATTTTCTTCAACTGAATTAGTGGAAAGAAGATTTTCCCAGAGTAAAAGTAAAAAGTCACCATGAAAAGAAAATTGTTTGGTTTGAAGTTGAGAACTAATAGTAACTATAAAATGAATTGGTAAGTAAATAAGATCTTTTTTTGTTCCAAAAAGTCAATTGATCTTTTTCCTTGTTGAGTCACTCCAGGCCGTTCCTAAACGTGGCATCACAGAAATGTAAGTGCTTTCTTGCTCAGGGACACAGTTGTTTCCTCTCCTGTGTTGTAAGAACCCCTCATGTGAATTCTTAAATTCAATCTTTCTGTCTCTCTTTGTCTCTCTCTAGATCTTGGCCTTATGCATCATCCAGTTGGAAAGAATAAGAGGCTGTCGTTCCTCTGTATTCCTCTTCCTGTTCTGGGTCTTGGCTGTTGTCTGTTCCCTGGTGCCTCTCCGAGCGAAGATCCAGCTGGCCATGGATGAGGTATGTCTTTAGCCTATCAATTAATATGGAATATTACCACTACAATATACCATTTTACAGAAATATCATCACTGTGTCATATTAACACGCAATGCTGTATATTCCAAACATCCAAAAACTTTCTATATTGAAAATGATGAATAATTCAGTGTGTTTGTCAGGTTTGAACTCAGTGAACTTGCAGTGTCAAAACGCCATGCAGGCATATCTCATCAGGTCTACTCCTACCCATAGTCTAGACACAAGACTCCAGCAGCACAGCTTGAGATATACCCTGTGTCAGCAAATAGTTTGTTTCATCCTCTAAAGTTAATCAAGTGCTTGAGGATGACACTGCCAATTCTGGTCAAGCCTGTATGTGTTTAAGTTCCTTTTCTTCCTGTGTCTCGTGTCAGACACTGCAATCATTGTTGTAGCCTATATGGGGTAAATTTCTATTTAAGCATCCGTGGGGCAGTCGCATTTGCATTTCTATAAAAAACACACAAACACACACACATCCATATTTCTGTTTTATCGTCCCCAGTGTGACATTCCCACACTACTTGGGGGAGAGTAATGATGGCTCTGGGATAAATGATGGTGAGGCATGGCAGCCCTGGGTCAGACCAGAGGAACGTCAGCGCTGTGTTTATGGGCCTACACTGCTGTAAACACAGCCAGATGGAAATCTATGCATCCACACATAATGCGAGGCCATTTAGAATTTAGAAGCAGATGTTTTTATTTCATTCAACCACACGCGTGCTCATAGTATACACACGCGACCGACCGTATATTTCTCCAACATATCGTACATCTTGATTAACCAAATTCATATGGATTCTGAGTAAGAGCTACTCACTGCACCCACAAAACAATAAACAAAAGAAAGTTATCATTGACTTCATGTTATCATGCTAACTCTTGTTGAAGCAATAGTTTGACATTTCGGAGAAATACGCATAGCCTACTGTACTTTCTTGCAAAGAGTTACATTACATTACATTACAGTTCATTTAGCTGACGCTTTTGTCCAAAGCGACGTACAACGTACGTAACGTACTACTCGCATGTCTGTAGAGTAAATATGAAACTAACGCTAGCTTAATCAGCTAATTAGCTTAACTTAGTGCAAACAAAGTAGAAACAAAGGGAAACAGCAAACCTGACTCTCTCCAAACACGGTATATCTTGTTTAATCCGTACAAAAGTAAAGTGGTTTGTGGTTTTTACGTGTTTCTGGTTGGAGGAATTTGTTATCTTTGATCAGAGCCAGGCTAGCTGTTTCTCCTATTTCCATTCTTTGTGTTAAGCTAAGCAGCTGCTGGCGCTAGCATTATATTTGGCATGTGTTTTTGTATTAGTGCATTAGAAAGCGGTATGGAAACGACAAAAAATTCGATACAATTTCCTCAATTGCATCTTCACGGATATTCGTGTGGATTAGAATCCTTATTTATTTTGTCTCCAGACAGCATGAAAAATGGCCAATACCAGATTACAAGATAGACCAATGAAAGACTTGCGCAATTGAAAGAAATTCCTGAAGATCTTCTCTCATAAAAGGGTTAGTTGGCCAAGGTGACTGGTTTATAGTCTGTTTAGTGACAGCCATGTGCAAAGCCTATTTGATTGCTCCAAACCAGTTGATGAAAACACGCCAAATTCTCATTTTGCTTCAGATGCTGATACCTGTACTATTTCAGGGGGAAAATGTGTCTGAGATGGTAAAAAAGTATTCTTATCTTATTGTAGATGTAACAAGAACAAAAGTGTTGCAGTACAGCGCCACAGTTTTTCCCTGTCTACTGTGTTGGCTCACATTTACATATACATTTTCTAAATATTTATGAAGAAAGTGTCTAATTCACATCGCAGCGTTAATGGCGCGAGTTGAATGAGTTCATATTTGTGGACCCTTGGCCATTATTAATCGTTTGACCTACATTTCATTCCCACCCACTCTCCGACCATCCTGACTCTGTTTTTCACTGTGTGGCCGGATTCATTTGGCCCCTTCATATCTCCTTTCTGGGCACAGCAACACACTTCTCTTTAGAGAAAGTCTGTTACTGTTTACCATGGCTGGGGCTGTCATGCCTAGCCACTCTGCTGCGCAACAGAGTGGCTGTGGCAGTGGCCTTGACCCAGTAGTAAACAATGCCTCTGCCAAACCCCACAATTTCTGTACGTCAAGAATAACATGCGAGTCCTACATTTCACAAAAGTCTCTGAACGGTTAATATTGCAGCTGCTCCCTTGATTGAATGTAAGGGTGCTGGTTTGTGAAACCACAATCTCCCTATTTACAGATACGGACTCTTAGCGTGACTGAGGGGCAGCTTTAACTATCGCTTCATTTATATAAAGTACACAATTAAAGACTTTGGGTTTTCACTCTGATTTAGCCTAAAGGTCCAAAATACTCTTTATTGTGTCTGTGTTCTTGGTGTATAAACCATATCCTCTGCTACACAATGTGTAAGCATGGGAAAAGTCATGTAATTAATTTTCGTGTTGTTGTGAAACTGCACACAAAACCACAGTGAGGATGAATGACCCTGTATACCACAGGATGTTGTGTGATTTGTTAAGTAATATTGAAAGACATGAAACACATTTTCATCCTGTTGAAAACCTTATGTCTTGATTAAAGAAAATTTGTATTTTTCTGTGGCATGTGCACAGCCACAGAGCCAATTAATTGTGTCCCCAGCTTAAAATAAAAGTACAAAACTAGTCTGGAATAGCTCGAAACAAATAAACTGAAGGAACTCTCACAAAAACACTGGTATTTTTCAGCTGTGCAGCAGCCTCATAATCTGTGCTTTCTTATTCCACAGGGTATTGCATCTGACATTGTACGATACCTCGCCTTTTTCTCCTACTTCACAATCCAACTGGCCCAGCTCTTCCTGTGCTGTTTTGCTGACCAGCCTCCAGAGGGGAAAACTGTCCTGCAAAAGGTAGGCAGATGAGAATGTATCTCTCTTCCGTCAAAAAAAGTCCACCCCTGTCCAATACCCAGGAAAGAAAATGCCTGAGCAGCTGTCTTGTGGTTTTCAACTTTTGTTGTCAAGATATTTTTTGCTTTTGGAGGAAATGATGTGATACCCCTCCCACCCTCCTTCCACTCTCACTTCACCGCTTTAGCTTCCTATGAGGGGAGTGTGAATGTGTGTGTGTGTGTGTGTGTGTGTGTGTGTGTGTGTGTGTGTGTGTGTGTGTGTGTGTGTGTGTGTGTGCGCGTGTGTGTGTGTGTGTGTGTGTGTGTGTGTGTGTGTGTGTGTGTGTGTGTGTGTGTCGTTGTTCTCAAGCATACCATCAACATGATTCACTTACTTCAGCGTCGGATAACATCATGACCACTGCTTAAAGTCTGTGACCACATAACAGCACAGGAAGGACTTAATACGGATATCACTATCCCATCAAACATGAGCCTGACGACACTTTGTCAAGCTCGAAATAGAGAGTGGATTCAGGACAGCTGGCAGGTGAATGACAATTAGCTTTTAATCAATCAAACAGACGTGTGACGTAATATTTCCCCTGTGATAAACAATCAAAATAGCTGGAAAAGTCCCTAAGAAACTGTTGGCCGGTGGTGAGGGTGCAGAAGCCGCATTTTGGCGTGGTGGACACACCCATTGGTCACTCCTTGGTGTGTCCTCTTCGTCTTCCTCCACCTCCTCCTCTCCGAACCCACGCTCCGGTTAGAGTTACTCACAGGAAGAGAGGAAGTGAGGGGACGAAGAGTGAGCATGCTGGTAATGAAAACAGCAAACACCCTGGTGAGGGGGTGGCAGGGTGGAGAGAGATGCCATGAATAATGCGTGAGAGGACAAACTTTCTGTGTATGTGTATCCACTTGTTGGACAGTTTGTGGATAATGACACATTTCCGCTCTGTCTGCGCTAGACCTCAGAACGTCATCTTCACCCTGCGCTAACACTGAACTCTATGTATTCTGACCTGTGGCAGTTCATGGCCTCTGCTCCCCCCACATTGGATCACCTGACTGTCCAGTGCTGTTTACACACATTAGCATTCTTAAACACACTCCTCACAAGAGCACCATTCAACCATCAACTGACAGCCTCTGTGAAGCTGTGTATGTCTCGAAAACCTTAAAGTGGTGAGAGATTTACTGCGAAAACAACAATAAGTCTGGTCTTTAATCTGTTGCAGAATCCCTGTCCCGTGAAAGATGCCTCTTTCCTGTCAAAGATCCTCTTCTGGTGGTTCACTGGGTAAGATGGTTCTTTAAAACCACCTCATTATTTGGCCTCAGCTGACTCACGATAGCAACAGTTTGTACTTGTTTACAATAATATGTGTGTTTTGTTGATGATCATGTGCGTGAATCATCCTCCTCAGGCTTGTTGTGAGAGGATATCGCACACCGCTGGCAGCAGAGGACCTGTGGACCCTGAGGGAGGAAGACACGTCACGCAAGATCATCTCGGAGCTGGAAGAGGATTGGACAGATGAATGTGCCGAACTTCAAAAGTGAGAACGCCTGATAATTAATGTCTGGGGTAGGCAGACATTTTGGTACTGTACTTACACTAAGCTTGCTCTATGGGCTCCATGGTTGCGGAATATCACCTGAAGATCCAGGTCATTTTTTTTTCTCGGAAGTCAAACCTTTTTTGGTGCATCCGCCACTGTTTCAAGTTTCAAGTTTTATTTGTCATATGAAAGTTAACACAGTGTTCAACAGTACAATGAAATGTGTGCGAGAGAGACAGCATGTCAGCTCAGCAAAATCAGCTAAATTTAATTTTATATATATATAAAATTAACATATACATATACATATATACATATATATGTATATATATATACATATATACAATTGAGCTAAACAATAATTACAAAAGTTACAAAATTACAAAACAAATACAAATAAAACTTAAGAAAAATATAAGAAGTAAATATATTAAATATATTTATATTTATTTAGTGCAGACAGCAAATGAGTGAGTGTGTCTGTGGTTGAGAAGCCTGATGGCTTGGTGGTAGAAACCGTCCCTGAGTCTGGTGGTGGTGCAGCCAGGCTCCTGGTTCGTCTGCCTGAGGGTAACAGGGAGAACAGTCTACGTGCTGGGTGGCTGTGGTCCTTAATGATGCTGTGTGCCTTCTGGAGGCACCGCTGTTGAAAAATGTCCTGAATTGCCGGGAGACTGTTGCCAATGATATGCTGTGCCGCCTCCACCACTCTCTGAAGCGATTTGCGGCTTTGAGCAGAACAGTTCCCGTACCAGACTGTGATGCAGGCCGTCAGCAAGCTCTCAATGGTTCCTCTGTAGAAGTTTGAGCAACTTTCATAGGAATGAACGGGGCCCCGTCTGCATCGTTGTATCCAGTTCTCTTTATTCATCCATGGCTCACAATGACAATGCTAACATGCTTAGTTTAGTGTATGAGCATGCTAACGTTTCCTAATCGGCACAAACACAGAGTTCAGCTGAGGCTGATGGGAATGCCAATTGTTTTGCAGGTATTGTATAATTTGGTTTGAGCCTGCCTGATTCGTTTGTAATGCAAACTTTATGTTTTGAATATTTAGTGTCCAAGGCCAAGGCAAGATAATTCTGATGACATCACCTGGGTTATTTTATTTGACTTTAGGAAGCTCCATATAGAGCCACAGAAGACTTTTATATGGAGTATGACACCTGTTGTTTTCAATGATATGCATTGACTTTCATGCATAAGGCCTGTGATTGGCTGCCTAATCTTCCATGTTTATTAATGGTACCATTAAGAAACGGGCAGCATTAGACCAATCTGCACAGAGAAAAGTGGTGCAGGACAAGCACATGTTGTCTTTCATGTTTCCTCAGGCTCATATGGCTATTTTGACACAGGCCTGTGATCGACTAGTGCTTCTCTATTGTCACAGCTTAACAGCCAAAGAATAAATTCTGTTTTATTGCAATGTGGTCAACCATCAGCATGGTGCTGGCTGAATTAATGACCCAAACAGAGCACGACTTCGCTATGATTGCGGTATATTGACATTCGGGACATCTCATCAACGGAGGCATTTTGAGCCAAAAACAGGTCAAAAGGAGTCCCTTGAGGACATACAGCACCATAATGCCAGGGCAAGAGCCCTGTGTCAAAGCTTGTTAACATGATCCAGCTCTTTGAAGATCCCTCGTTAAGTACAATAATTATCTCAGTGAATAATGCTTGTTGCTGCTGGAGAGTTCTTGAATCCGTCAGTGATGGTATGAATAAAAAGAGGGGGGTTTTTTTACAGTCTGTTTTACAGTGAAGGCTTGAAAGGCGCCAGCATCATTTTGGGCATTTCTGACACATGTGTTGTCTGTAACTGTGTGTGTTCTCTCCCTCTGGCAGGCAGGAGAAGGCCTTAGCGTCGGGTGTGGCGCTGGGGAGCAGACTGCCAGACCAGGCTCAGCTCCTGAGGAAGCTGCAGAAGGAGCAGAGCTCTGGCTTCTTCCTGCTCAGAACGCTGGCACGCAACTTTGGTCCATACTTTCTGACCGGCACCCTGTGCATCATATTCCACGATGCCTTCATGTTCGCCATCCCCCAGGTGCTCAGGTAAGACTTGCAGGAAGAGAGCAGCAAAGCCTAAATCTGCTCTCACAATGAGTTCAAGCTGTCAATAAATAGCTGCCAATTTTGGGAGATATTAGCTTTTTTTCAACCCAGTGCCCTAAAGCTCAGGGGTGTTTGGTTTGTGGTGCAAGCAAAATAACAAAAAAACAAGACAATTCACAAATGTTCTTGTGTATAGTTTGCTTATTCTGCATGAAGATAGAAATCAGGCAGTTGTGCTTTGATAACAAGTAGTTCTCAAAAACATTGCTCATAAAATGGTTTCTATCACGAGTAACCTTGTCATTTTATTTGGAAAGAGATGTTGTTATTGAGTTTTTTTCAAATATAACTTTTTCAATGAGTCCCACAAACCAAATGGCATTGTGTGCACTGTATTAAGAAAAGCTGCAGCCAATATTTCCAAACCTCAGCTCAGACTGAAATTACCTGGATGTACTACAGTCCAGGCTGGAGTAAAGATAGGTTTTAATGTGTGTGTGTTTTTTTGGTGAGGGTGGGGGTGGGGGAGATTTGGGTTAAGAGGTTTTATTTGCGTGTCATAATTTACAGAAGCATGGGTTTAGCAGATTGTGGGAAAGCACCACGGTCTAGATATCTATAGTATATATACAGTATATTTAGACTACTCTTTGGTAGATATCACCTTCATTGTCTTATCTTCAATGATTTGAGACTCAGACAACCACACAACAACAAAAGCTGGCAGCAATGAAAATGGGTCATGGCTGACCCGCCGCACAATCCCACTTGCCAGACTGGAATGTTGTTGTTGATGCACAGCACAGAAACGGTGGAAGTGTTAATTACGGTCATGGAGCTGTGAGCAGGAAAAGTAGACGAGACCACAGCCCTCTGTGTTCCAGTGAGGAGGACAGCCGGAGAGGGAGAGGAGGCTCTAAATGGCAGAAATGCTGTCGTACCACAATAATGGAGCCGCTGGCCAAGTGTGAGGGCAGCCTGGCCACAAGCTGAGCACTGTTGTGCAATCTGAGCTACTTTATGCGGACCAGTCAGCCAGCAGCCGCAGCAGCAGCACTCACGACCATTGGTTTAAGACGCACGATGAAAGTCACATAATACCACATTGAACTAAAAAAAACACAGTTTAAAAAATCATGTTGAAAGAGTGAAAGCCTGTCTGCTTTGATTTGTTGAATTCACAACTTTCCAGGGAAAACCATATATAGATCGTCCTGTGTGTGCAAACATCCTGATCAAGCATCAATCTCTTCCTCCACAGTCTTCTTCTGGATTTCATGAGAGACGAAGATGCTCCGCTGTGGAAAGGCTACTTCTACGCCACCTTAATGTTCCTGCTGTCCTGTCTCCAGTCCCTCTTCAGCCATCAGTACATGTACGCTTGCTTCACAGTGGGAATGAGGGTGAAGACAGCTGTTATGGGCTTGGTTTACAGGAAGGTGGGTAAATCTATATCTACGGTCATGTAGCCGCTAACCTCTAAGCGGCACATAAATTACATTTCAAATGGCAAAAACAAAAATCTGCCTTTCCTTCCAGACAGGAAAAAACTGCTTTTTACCTAAGATGAATGATCCTCTGAAATCTTTACGAGGGTCTAAATTTATATCGGACAACTAAGGGCTAAAATGTCTTTGTCTCTTTTGTTGACAATCCAGTCTTTGGTGATAAACAGCGCTGCCAGGAGGACTTGCACCGTTGGCGAGATAGTGAATCTGGTTTCGGCAGACACTCAGAAGCTCATGGACTTTGTGGTTTACTTCAACGCTGTCTGGCTGGCTCCTATTGAGATTGCTCTTTGTCTCTTCTTCCTCTGGCAGGTATGTCAAAATGTTTTCACAATGGCGCTCATTCGCGCACGACTGCATTTAAACTGAAAGCGCCCTTGACAACGTTTCATTCTTTGTTTTATTCAGCAACTCGGCCCGTCGGCTTTGGCAGGAATCGCCACTGTCATTCTAATTTTTCCACTCAACGGATTCATAGCGAAGAAAAGAAGCAAGCTGCAGGTAAAAGCAGTTGCGGGAATCCTTCACACTTTCGCTCCAGTAGCCCAGACATCTGGCGTGTTAGGTCAGGGATGCCACAGCTGGTTTAGATAGTGGCTGAAGAGCCGTGTGGGTGTCTGGCCTGGATGGTACATTCTCTCTTGTCCTTTTGATGTCTGCCCCATATAACGTGTTTGAAAAACAATGAAAGGAAAGGGTGGGCCGAAGGAAAACATCATTTTTCATTTCTTTGGAAAAACAACAGACGGTTCTGTAAATTTGGATGCCAATTTAAATCGAACTCAGTCTTGAATGCAGTGACCGCATTCCTGGCCCTTTGTTGTTTCCTTGTCGTAAAAATCACTAAAATGTAACAAGCAATAAATTCTTACTGAATTAAACAAGCTCTATGATGTTCAGGAAAACTACTATGGCTGTAACAAACGCAGACAAACCATGTTCACAAATGCATGTATTTGCTTCGGTCTGGTAATCGTCTTTCAACTCTGCTGCAGTTTCACCTTCGGAGAATTTAGTTTTTTTAAATACAAACCTCTTTGTCTGGTCAACAGGAGATCCAAATGAAGTTCATGGATGGCCGAATCAGACTGATGAATGAGATCCTGAATGGAATAAAGATCTTGAAGTTCTACGCCTGGGAGAAGGCCTTCCTGGAGAAGGTTCTGGGCCAGAGAGAAAAGGAGCTCCAAGCCCTGAAGAAGTCTCAGATCCTTTATTCCATCTCCATTGCATCCTTCAACTCCTCTTCTTTCCTCGTAAGAGCACAAAACCGAAGGAGCTACTATGATATAAATAAAATACATACAGACCTCAGCATTTTGTGCAGCTGCAACGATTATTTGTATAATTCATTAGTCGATTGACAAAAAAATAATCGGCAACTATTTTGATAATCAACTAATCGGTAAAGTAGTTTTTAATGCGAAAATGACAGAAAATGCTGTTTTCAGCCTCTCAAATATCAAAATGTCCTAATTTTCTCTGTTTTATATCTTTCTCCCCAAGATTGCCTTTTCCATGTTTGGAGTCTACGTGACGCTCGATGACAGGAACGTCCTGGATGCACAGAAAGTTTTTGTCTCAATGGCGCTGATCAACATCCTGAAGACCCCGCTCAGCCAGCTTCCATTCGCTATAAGCACGACCATGCAGGTAGGTGACATTTTAATTGAATACTCGTGATTGCGCTGAGATGTGTTTTCCATCTGTGGTGCCTGATGAGATATATGATGGAGTTAACTAACTGCTGACTCTGTTTCAGGCTATGGTTTCACTGAGGCGTCTGGGAAAGTACCTGTGCTCAGAGGAACTGAAAGTGGACAATGTCTCAAAGGCTCCGTCGAGTTCTGGTAAGAACCCCACCCATGTATAAAGCTTAACATTAAATAAATAAACTGCTATTCTGCACTATTTCATTTCACCAATTTCCACAATTTGTTCCCCCATACTGACAGTGTAAAATCATACGCTGTCATAATCAATATAAGCAGCCCACAATATTTTGTTGTTTATATTCATGGAGTACCACAGCCTTGTATGGATCATATGCACTGTCACTTCCTTGGTCCCTGGCTGACTTTGAGACAGCGTAATTATAGGATGTTCCCATTTAGTGGTTGAACGTAAATCACAGCATGAATTCAGACATATGATTCATAGAGGAATAAAAAAGAAAATACTGCAATCCTCTGTCTGTAATCTGTCAACACTTCCTAAAACAGCTTGTGAAAAAGCAACAGCTCTGTAATTTGAATGATTAAGCAAATTCACTTGTAATTACGCCCAGGCTGCACTCTGAAGAGTCACTTCAAGGGGGAATTTTGTTTTGAAAGTTTGTTTGTGGCTCAGGTTGAAAAGACATGTCCTGTCTTCAGTGTTTATTGCAAGTTTTGTTCATTTTGCTCAACCTTTCATGTTTGTTTAGATGGGGAAGACGTGGTGATAAAAAACGGCACTTTCAGCTGGTCTGCAGAGGGCCCGCCATGTCTTAAAAGGTATGAATTATAAAAAAAAGAATACTAAATCTACAATTTAAAAAAAAAAGAGAGACTTACAGGGCAGTTCCTTGTTTTGTTGACAGGATCAGTATCCATGTGCCACGAGGTTCCCTTGTGGCTGTGGTCGGACATGTGGGCAGTGGAAAGTCCTCCTTGTTGTCCGCCATGCTTGGTGAAACAGAGAAAAGAAGTGGCCATGTCACTGTTAAGGTACGGAGCTTGTTTTTCACGTGTAAGTTCTATTCTTAGTTGTGGGATTCATCATTTAATAAATACTGACAGTCTCTGTTTTGACATCTGTCTCCACAGGGCTCCGTGGCGTATGTGCCTCAGCAGGCCTGGATCCAGAACGCCACAGTCCAAGACAACATCTTATTTGGCCGTGAGAAACTGAAGACGTGGTACCACCGAGTGTTGGAAGCCTGTGCACTGCTGCCCGACCTGGACATCCTACCTGCAGGAGATGGTACAGAAATTGGGGAAAAGGTATAGAAATGGAAATTATATGATTTTTATTCTTGTCTCCAAACCTCTGAGTATATCTAAACTTTCAAATAATTGTGTCCATCCAGGGATTGAACCTCTCTGGTGGGCAGAAGCAGAGGGTGAGCCTGGCCAGGGCCGTCTACAGAAAGGCTGATGTATACCTCATGGACGATCCGCTGTCTGCTGTAGATGCACATGTGGGTCAGCACATCTTTGACAAAGTCATTGGACCAAAAGGAGTCCTAAGGGACAAGGTAATACATATATTGTAACAAAACCAAATGCAATTCAGCTGCAAAAAGCCACAACATGGTTTTACAATCCCTAGACCACTTACAAGCATGCTGCGTGCGCTATTGTTATCATAATATGGAAACCACCACTCTGCTGACACTTTTGTTTTGAAGAAAGCCTCAATTTAGTATGGGTTTGTGCTTACATGCTATTTTTCTGATTTGTGTGGCTTGCTATACAGACCCGCATCCTAGTGACCCATGGGATGAGTTTCCTGCCACAGGCTGACCTCATCCTCGTTTTGGGAGATGGCGAAATCACAGAAAGCGGCTCCTACCAGGAGCTCCTCAGCCGCCATGGCGCCTTCGCTGACTTCATTCACACCTTCGCCAACACAGAGCGAAAAGAGAGCGCCATACAGAGAGGTGAGAAACATTCTCTTAAACTCAAATGGAACTTGGAGAGCACAGACATCCGCCAAGGCCAATGCTGCACTTATGTTCTACTCGGGTGGTCCCACTTCCCGAGTTGGGAAGTCATTCTTCCGAGTTTTTTGTGTTCATGAGCTTTAAGACGCAATGTGAAAACATGCTACAAATACGATGTGTTGTACTTTATTTATCAGAGCTTGTAAACAACACACGTCTCTATCTGTTTCCGAGTTGTTGTTCCGAATTGAGGGGCAGTTCACGTGAATCTTTCTATTCGGGACCTTATTTTTCAGATAATTCCGACAACACAAAAAGTAATACATAATTCATGTATCCACCACTTCATTCAATCCATTCCAAAATGTAATGGGTTCTTCCTTGGCCCATGCTACACTCTTCCACCAAGTTTCATGAAAATGGGCACAGCAGTTTTTCCGTAATCTGACAGACAAACAAATCGAGCCGAAAACATGACCTCCTTGGCGAGATAAAAATGACCATACATATAAACTTCAGTGTGTAAAGAAAGGAGGAACAATATGTAATAAACATCAGTCCAAAAAAAAGAAATCACAATTAAAAGAAATACAACTTTTTAACTATTTTTCTTGCAGCTGGTTCCAGGAGGTCCAATGCTCGACTCAGCATGGTCGACTTCATGCCCTCCTCCAGAGACCTGTCCCAGGAGCAGCTCATTGGGTACGTAAACAAACGTGTAAAATGCCATAAAGATGTTTGGCATCCCAAGCAACTTGTTTACTGACCTCTGTACTCTCCGTATCCTCCAGGGGTGACACCACAAATACCAACCTGCAGAATATGGAGCCTGTGTCTGAAACAGACCAAGAACAGGTACCAGAGGACTTGGGAAAGCTAACTAAGGCTGACAAAGCCCACACTGGAAGGGTACGTCTGAAAATGGCTTTTGACTTCACCTCTAATGGTGTGAAATTGTCAATACAAACCAACCCCTCCGATTTACTAATACATTTTGTGTTGTCCAACAGGTGAGGTTGGCGATGTACAAGAAGTACTTCAAGACCATCGGCTTGGTCATCATCATTCCCATCGTCTTCCTGTACGCTTTTCAGCAGGGCGCCTCATTGGCTTACAACTACTGGCTGAGCATGTGGGCTGACGACCCGATCGTTAACGGCACCCAGATTGATACGGACCTGAAACTGACCGTGTTTGGTGCACTGGGCTTTGTGCAAGGTCAGTTTTGTCGATTCTCGTGGGCAAACTACAAACTACAAACAGTTGACAAGGTTTGGTAATGTTCATCTGATTTGATCAAACCTCTTTGCCCTCTCTTCAGGTATCGCCATCTTTGGTACAACTGTCACCATCTCCATCTGCGGCATCATCGCCTCCCGCCACTTGCACATGGACCTGCTGAACAACGTGCTGCGATCTCCGATGTCTTTCTTCGAGTGCACGCCCAGCGGCAACCTACTTAACCGCTTTGCCAAAGAGATCGACGCCATCGACTGCATGGTCCCCGACGGCTTGAAGATGATGCTGAGCTACGTCTTTAAACTCATGGAGGTCTGCATCATCGTGCTGATGGCGACACCCTTTGCAGCCGTGATCATCCTGCCTCTCGCTTTCCTTTACGCCTTTGTCCAGGTACATTTTACCCTCCAACGTTTCAACACTGAAGACTTTGATCTTTATTTGTTCTTTAAGAGTATAATGTTCAAGGTGGCTCAGCAAGAGCTGGGTTCCATTACAGTGTGTTATTGGAAAGCTCCGGGCTCCAAAACCAACCCTGCTGATTTTGCCATTCACTTGTGTTTTGTTCCTTACGTGCTGACATAGATGTTACACACATTCACTAAGAATTATAGGAAAGCCCTCAGTGCTCCCACTTGGTTTCACTCATTAAAGCTGGTGTTTTACTTTTCCACTGTGGGCTACAGAGCTTCTACGTCGCCACATCCTGTCAGCTGCGGAGGCTGGAAGCTGTGAGCCGCTCGCCCATCTACACCCACTTCAACGAGACGGTGCAGGGCGCCAGCGTCATCCGGGCCTTTGGCGAGCAGTCCAGGTTCATTCAGCAGACTAATGAGAGGGTCGACTTCAATCAGACCTCCTATTTCCCCAGATTTGTGGCCACTCGGTAAGATGATATGTGATGATTATAATGTGATTTCATTTCATTTATACATTCATTCGCTCAGTAACAGTTCATAAGGGACGGTGATGATTCATAGCAACAAGAGTTGCTGCGATTGCTTTATGTTACATTACACAAAATGACTTCTGGCTTTAGAAATGAGGACAGATTTTGGTACTGGCCTGTTCACAGCTAAATCAATATTACATCCACAGGTGGCTGGCAGTCAATCTGGAGTTTGTTGGTAATGGTGTGGTCTTAGCTGCTGCCATTCTCTCTGTGATGGGAAAAGGCACCCTGAGCCCAGGCTTAGTTGGTTTGGCAGTGTCACACTCCCTCCAGGTAAGAGGCTCTGCCAACAGACACGCTCACTCACATTCTCA
Organism: Cottoperca gobio; assembly: GCF_900634415.1. NCBI lineage: Eukaryota > Metazoa > Chordata > Actinopteri > Perciformes > Bovichtidae > Cottoperca > Cottoperca gobio. Next base: position 18,952,085 of record NC_041355.1, read on the forward strand.
CAGTAGTTTTGGAGGTTTCCCAATACCCGACCTATTAAGGGGATAGTTCGGAATTTTTGAAGTGGTGTTGTATGAGTTACTTATCCATAGTCAGTGTATCACCTGCAGTAGATGAGGGTCGGCACGCCCCCAGTTTGCAGAAACAGACAGGAGGACCACCACTGAAGTCAAGGTATGTGCTGCTAAACGTATTTTAGCCACCTAAAAAAAATCAATTTCAGTTTAAGTGTACGCTATATTTAGAACATTTTCATAGCTTTACCTTGCTGTCAGACAGCCCGTACCGACTGGGAACTGATGCCGTTATCCGTGCTCTCTTCAAAGCCACCAGACTCCTTTGACAAACAAAGTCCTTTTACCTCACATAACACACAAGTTGTTGGTCTACCACTGCCTAGTCGGCTAGTTAGTTTGTGTTATTGTGAGACTTAAGTGTTTTAAAGGGTTAATTCGGACTCACCAAAGTCATAAAATAACACAAATGAACTACCCGATCGAGGCAGCAGAAGACCAGTGACTTCTGTTGTGGCTTTGAAGAGAGCATAGATAACGGCTTCAGTTGCCCATCAAAAAGGGCGATCTGACAGCAAGGTAAAGCGTTAGAAAATACACCTAAACTGATATTATTGTTTTTTAGGGGGGGGGTTTTAGGGTGCTAATATACGTTTTGCTGCTGCTCCCGTCCACAGCAGTATATTGCTTTGCTTCTGTGCCATAACTCCTGTCTGTTTCTCCAAACTTGGGGCGTGCCGACCGTCATCTACTGTAGGTAATACACTGACTAATGGTAAGTACATCATACAACCCCACTTCAAACAATCCAAACTATCACTTTAACATACAAGACAGCCAACTTCATACACTACACAGCATTGTGGGACTTTTGCACGCTGCATGTTGCAATTAGAGGTTGAACTGGAAAAAGTGGAATATACATGCATTGCTTTACTCAATCAGCAAATGCATTTTCAGTGCAGGAAAGAAACTTACCGTATTAAAAGTAAATCTCATTGCGTTGGATATTACAGGTGACTGGAATCCTGAGTTGGATTGTAAGATCCTGGACTGATGTGGAAAACAACATTGTGTCTGTGGAGAGGGTCAATGAGTATGCTGATACTGCTAAAGAGGTCAGTGTTCCCGCTGCACACACATAAACAAATCACTGCTCACAACATTAAATCCAACACCATACAACAAGAAGCATTTTTTGTTCTTTACTCACCTTTTCTTATTGTCTCTTTCAGGCGAGTTGGAATATAGAAAGCAGCACTTTGCCCCTGGCTTGGCCCCAGAGAGGTGCTATCGAGTTCCAGGACTACGGGCTGCAGTACCGTAAAGGCCTTGAGTTGGCTCTGAAGGGCATTACATTGCAAATTCATGAAAGAGAGAGGGTGAGTCATCTTGTGAGATCAAAACAGCTTGCAAACTTAACCAGTCTTAATTTCTGGAAGACTTCAATTGCTTGAATTGAAGAATTATGGCCGACATAAATCCTGACTTAAAAGCCTCTTTTCCAGGTTGGAATTGTGGGTCGGACAGGAGCGGGGAAGTCCTCACTTGCACTGGGAATCTTCCGGATCTTAGAGGCAGCAAAGGGAAAGATCTTTATAGATGGAGTCAACATTGCCGACATCGGACTCCATGACCTCAGATCCCGCATAACAATCATTCCTCAGGTGTGACAGTAGTAATAACAGAAACTGAGCCCTGGCTTTCGTCACATAAACTGTTTGCAGTAGCTGCAATCCGTATCCAATGCAGAACAGGACATTCTAAATTGTAATAATCTACGCAACCAGTCTGGTTCTGAACAACATCTGCTGTCCTCTCTCCCAGGACCCTGTGCTGTTCTCAGGCTCGCTCCGGATGAACCTCGACCCCTTTGACACGTACACAGATGAGGAGGTGTGGAGGTCACTGGAGCTCGCTCACCTCAAAAACTTTATTTCTAATCTGCCTGACAAACTCAACCATGAATGCTCAGAGGGAGGAGAAAACCTCAGGTATACATGACTCATTGCAATGTAGATAAACAGACGCCCATGTATTATTACAGGGATATCCACACAACGCCTCAGCCTACATACAGGATTGAATCTCATAAGTGATTCTGTCCCTCTCCTTCGTCTGTGTAGTCTGGGTCAGCGACAGCTCGTCTGCCTGGCCAGAGCCTTGCTGAGGAAAACCAAGATCCTGGTTCTGGACGAGGCGACAGCTGCTGTGGACCTGGAGACAGACATGCTCATCCAGTCCACAATCCGCACACAGTTTGAAGACTGCACCGTCCTGACCGTCGCTCACCGCCTCAACACTATCATGGACTACACAAGGTACTTTACAATCCACTAAGTGGGGATATTTTATGGTATCTAGTTGACTGACAGAAAACAAAAACAAATGATCATTTGGATTGTTAATCATTCATTTTAAGTCGTTTATCAAGTAAAATACCAAATATTTGCTCGTCAAATGTGAAGATTTGCTGCTTTTATCTGTTTCATATAATTGTAGCATGAATACATTTGGACTTACTGTTACTCAGATAAAGTAAGCCATGGAAAAGCCTTACTTTGGATTTGGAAAGGCATTGGTCATTATGTTTGACATTTTAAAGATAAAATAATTAATACAAATTCTATTACTTTGTTAAGAAATCCATTCATAGTTGCAACCCTACAATGTACTTACTACAGTTAATTAAATGTGAATCACATGCCCAGTTATAGGCTTGGACACCCCAAAATCAACAGCGTTATTACACACACAGTATATGTTAAATCAGGTGTAATAAAATATACTGGATCTAAAACAGTCTTTCAACCTTTTTTGCCGCTTCACAGAGTGATCGTCATGGACAGAGGCCATATTTCTGAGATGGACTCTCCTGCCAACCTCATCGCACAGCGGGGACAGTTCTACGGAATGTGCCGGGAAGCTGGGCTGGTCTAAGTCTTCATTGGGCTTCTTCTTACCATGCAGCTGGTGTCCAGGTGTACAAATGTTGCACTGTGACTCTCCAGCACACGTTAAATCGGGCCATTCCAAGCTTTGTGGCAGCTCAAAACGCCTCTCCGTGAGGGCATTGTCAATGAATCTCAAGAGCAGCTCCTGGCGCTGGTTTTTAACACACAGACACGCTGTCTGTAAAAACATTGTTATCCTCGGATGATGAACATTCAAAAGAAAGCTACAGTGGATTGTAGCGTCTCAAAGCTATAAATATTGTATGTAGAGTAGTGGAGTCAGTTTATTCCACGAAAAGGATCCAGCCCAGAGCTACAAGCTGAGAGCACCACAAATCTTAAGGATTTTCATTCTCTTTTTGAATGGGAGCTTTATTATTTTTGTAGTTATATTTTATAAAGCACATGACATATTTTTTTAATGTCGTCTCAGGCTCACACTTTTCTTAGCCTTGTATACCAAGAAAGAGGCGATTTTGTAATTGTAAACTGATATTTTGTCTTGCTGTTCCAGAAACTGGGACAGGAAATACTCTGGCACAATATCCTTCAATAGGTTCACCCTGGCAAACGCAGGGGAAGTGAGGTTTTCACTGCCTTCAAATTCTCAGCTGGAAGCATCCAATTTGGAGTTTTTATATGTCAGTGAAAAAAGAGGAAAACATTAATGTGTGCCAAGACATTAGCAATCGTCCAACTATGGTGCGGCTGTTGTTTATTTCTGTCAAAGTAAACACATAAAAAAAGTCAATAGAGACCTTGCTGGTCAGATTTAACCTGACGCCGGTAGTGAAAACCACCATGAATGAAGAGAATTCGTCTTCAAAACAATGGTGATAAATCTCTGTGTGATTGTCTCTCTGCCATCACCACACAACTCAGGCCATATGCAGAGAAGAAAAAAATATTGTTCTTATGGTGCTGACATGACAGACTGTAAATAGTCCACGTTGACCTTTACTCTCCATTCAAAGAAAGAACCCAATGAACTTTCCAAAGAGAAGAGACATTTACTATTTTTGTCTTACTGGTTTAGACAATAAGAGAAACCCTATAGTTTATTTATGTCATATGACAAAATGTATTAAGTGACCTTAAGATTCTGAGGATTGTATTATATTTATACTTTTTATAACAAGCTTGTTCATTTTTTCACTTTTACTATTAATGTCCTGTCTTGTACCATCATGCTGAATAATAAAATGTATTTGAGTCTGTAATCAAATTCATGTTTTTTGTAAATGAGTGAGGGGACAAGATCGATAAAAATAATTTATTTCAGTCAGCCATTAAAATCACACATCGACTATCGTTCCTTTTTAACAGGTCAAAACATTTACATTACAGGTCATTTATCAGACGCTCTTATCCAGAGCGACTTACATTGAACTAACTACAGGGACGGTCTCCCTGGAGCAACTAAGGGTTAAGTACCTTGCTCAGGGGTGGCAGCCTGGTATTGAACTCCCGACCTTCTAGTGTTTTGTTTGGAAGGCGTACCACTAGACCATTTAGACTTCTGCTTTCTCATCTCAAGTCTTTAGGGATTCACGTAAAGTCTCATTGTTGTGATGCACAAAGTACGCCTGACTCATTTAAAGTCTCAATTCTCATTTCTACATCTCTCATTAACATATTCACTTTTGTATCAGAGTTTATCCAAAGTAAACAGAATTATGAATAGTCACATTATGATGCATGCGACCAGGGATGTGATTGACTCTGAATCCACATACGTTCAGCGTGACTGTCTTCTAATAATCATAAACACTAAAATCGGTATTAATGCTAATTAATTTAATTATATATATATATATAAAATATTTTAATAATAATACATATTACACTGATATAGGAATATGCATGGTGTAAGGTAGATTGGTTCATCACAACCCAAACATTACATCCAGACAGTTGTAGTTACACAACTTTGTCACTAGATGGCAGAAGTCTATTGTATGAAGTTGCAGACAGACAGTCGTTTGTTTACACTTGTTGCAATGGCGACCATCACTGAACTGAAGTGTGGTAAGTGCTCACTATAATTTATGATGTTGTCTACTTGTTACATTCTTAAATCAAACTAGAGTAGATAAACGACAGAACATTTAACGTTAGTCAAAATGATAAGCTAAATTAACGCCCTCATGTGTATGGATCTCCATTAAAGAATCCAACAATTTTGATAGCTAATAGGCCTTAGTTGTCAACAAATTGACGTCTTAAAGTTGCCCAAGGTTGCATCTTCTGCTAAATTCTACATTTCAATTCGGCATATATAAATAAAACCTATGTGCCACATACATTTAGGTTGTCATGGATTTCAGACTGCTCACCGACTTCTTAACAGCAGCCAGCTAGCAATGTTAGCTAATGTTAGGCTACGTTTGGTCGAAGAAGTTTGGAGGAACAAATGGTTGTACATTTATAAAATCAAAACAGTTTTAATAATCTCATGTATTCCGATTTGAAGAGTGGTTTCTAATGTTTCTGTTTCGATATTGAGTCATATTTTAAGCGGTCTGTATCTTTGTCAATAACTAAGGGAACATTCAATTCGCTAATTACTGAGTGGAGTATGGCAAATATAAAAAAGACCGCCTATTTGGACAAACTCCAATTTCACTGAATATACTAACGCAACGAAAGTTCAAAGTCATTTATGGGATGATCGGTTAACACACCTAATACCTGACTTCTTAATAATCCAATATAACCTGAATATTTTAGCCGTGAGGGAAACACTGGAGTCCCGTGGTGTGCTGGGCCAGCTGAAGGCTCGTATCCGGGCAGAGGTGTTCAGCGCCCTGGATGACCAGCGTGAACCTCGTCCGCCGCTGTCTCACGAAAACCTGCTCATCAACGAGCTCATCCGGGAGTACCTGGACTTCAACAAGTACAGATACACTGCGTCGGTCCTGACAGCAGGTGGGCGATAAGAAAAAAGTCCCAGGACAATTAGTGTTTTCACAAACTTCGAGGAACTAAGTGATGCACATTTAATGTATATGTAGTGGCACGTTTTACTGAGGTACACTGTGTGTCAAAAACATTACTTTGGGGGGCATTATGCCTTTACAAAGTGTACCGGTTTCATCTATTGCTGGTCAATGAGTAAAAAACACTTTTTAAAGTAGAGAAGTGCTTTCATGCAAAAGCTACAGTATTATACTCAAAGTATGGTTAAAGATTTCAGCTGATGTTTTTCAAACTTAACCAGTTACTATTGTAGCAAAGTGCACTGTGACATAACCCAATTTGCCCCAAGGGATCAATAAAGTATTTCTGATTTATGTTTACTTCTAAACTCAGCTGTGTTTGTTTTCTCAGAGTCAGGCCAACCTGAAGTTCCCTTGGACAGACAGTTCCTGGCGAATGAACTGAAAGTCACAGAGGATACGAGCTCCAAGTCTGTGTAAGTGCATTACAGTGTACACCCGTGGCCAAAGGTTTTGAGAGTGACACAAGTTTTGGTTTTCACAAAGTTTGCTGCTTCAGTGTTTTTAGATCTTCTGGTCAGACGTTGGTATACTGAAGTACAACTACAAGTGTCCAAGGCGTTTATTGACAATTACATTAAGTTTATGCAAAGAGTCAACTGTTCTTGGAGGGTTGGGAGAAGTTGCTCTCGGAGGATGTTTTGGTACCATTCTTTATTCGTGGCTGTGTTCTCAGGAAAAGTTGTGAGTGAGCCCACTCCCTTGGCTGAGGAGCAACCCCACACATGATCGGTCCAACACACTGTGTTCAAATATTACTAAACTCTCTGGGGGGGTATGTTCAGTGATGGGATAATAAATTCATAAGCTCTGTGAATCATCACCGTCTTCATAGTTCTGTCTTGAAATACTTCAAGCTTTGGGAAAACACGATGATTACCTTGTGTTGTGAAATTCTACATTTTCTCTGCAGGGGGTAGCTTCGCTTACCAGGGATTGTAGTCTGGCTGGTGTCACTTTTTCCTTTCCTATCACTTATCTCTGTGTACCCTCCGGGGAAAAATAAAAACACATAATTAGAATAATGACTGGTGAGTCATTTGGATAGAGCGTCTACCAATGTAACCAAAACGGGTTTGAATCTGGCTCAGGATCAGTCAACCCATTTTCTCTCACTCAGTCTTTGCTAAAATGTTTATCACAAGTTCAATTCTTTGACATTTTTCTTTCCAGACCACTTCTCTATGGCTTGCTGTGCCACTTCATGAACAGCAGTGATAACGGTGGAAAGGTGTTTCTGCGGGGGGGCTCTCTGCCTGTTGGTGCTACTGCCAGCAACACTGTACCTGGACCTGATGCCTAAAAGTAGATGCACTGAGTTCTGGCACAGCATGGACTAAAAGGATGTCTTCACACAATGTTTTGGGAGGATATAAGTGACATAATCTTCAATAGTGCAATCTGCGGACATTGCAGCATGGACTACATGAATTCTGCTCATAGAAATGCACAAATCCTTTGTATTGTATTGTATCTATTGTAATATCTGGTTTTCCCGATACCGTTAGCATCAGTCGTGGTGGTACGGCTTGCATTCATCCATATTGCTAGTTCAGATACCATTCCTTGACGTCTTCTCTATTTTAATTTACAAACGTTTGATCATTTTATATTGTCTTTAAGTTGTTCAAAAATAAATGTTTTATATTTATTCACTTCATTGAATCAAAAACATTTGTGGAAGTGCTATTTTATAGGCTACCACATGGGGGCAGCCTCACCAAAGACAAGCTGAAGACTGCCTCTGACAGAGGGGTGACTAGTGAGACTTTGTTATGCCTCATAGATATAATAAGTTCTAACATGTGGCATTGTGCATGAAAACAGTGCGCTCTAACACCGTGTTTAAATGGTTTTGCAACCTGCATTATGTCAGCTCATCATTACAAAGATGTGGAGTTAACTCTTGTAAACTTTTGTAAACTTAAAAGTGAATTGCTTTTAATCAGGACTGTATATGCAAGTACAGTTGGTTCTGAATAACTTGCACTTGAAAGTGGCAGGTTTCTAAATTCACATTCAGCTGCTTTCCTGTAATTGTGTTAACATGTTGGCACTCATTGTGTTAGTCTTTGCAACCAAACCCACGTATGCCCCAGTGCTACTTGCCGCATGATTATTATGTTTTATCTTGGTCTCATATAGCTGATAATCCGCATGTTTATGCTGAGTCGGATGGGGCATCCTCCAGATATCTTTATGTAGCTACTCTCCGGCTTGTTCCCCTCTCTTAGGAACCAGGGCTGTGAAGTCCTTGTGAACTCTATGATATCAATACTACAATTATATGTGCATTAAAGAAAATAGGGTCATTAAAGCTACATCCACACAATGATGTATACAACTAGAAGGGCACTTGGAGTGCACGGACCTTCACCAAGGCCGTTCCATAGGTAAAAAATAGTGCATGTGTCTGCCCCGTGATTCGGATCCGTTCCAAAATGTAATGGGTTCTTCCTTGAACCATGCCACACCCTTCCACCAAGTTTCATGGAAATAGGGCCAGTTGTTTTTCCAACAAAACGTGCCCCGTGCTGGACACACAAACATCTCCTGCAACAACATGCCGATACTGTTCACATCTCACTTCCTCTCTCACCATTTAAGGGAACTTGTAGTTCTTATCTCACACGACTTAAAACCCTGCGTTTCTGGAACTGATTATCTACGGGGCCAGCCATTTATTTCTCAGCCTGATTACTGATGCTGAATAAATAATTCATTTCTATATTATTTTAGGGTTTTAGAAGTTAACTAATCATGTCTCCTCTACCATATCAGCATCTTTCATTCTCGATTGTAGATTATTTGATAGATGAGATCATAGCTCTCGAATAAGCTTATTGAAAGAATGAGGTCATGACGTGCAGTGTACTTGCCTCTGATGGAGCGAAACTAAACAGGAAATGTTATCATTTAGTTTGTGCAACAAGATGTAATGTACTCTTAACTTTATACAGTGTCCTAATGTATTGCTTCTTAGCCCCATTAGAAACCCTGATGTGTTGAAAATAGAGTCACAGCGAGCCTCATCTGGGACATTATTTTCCCTTAAAGGCTGAGGCCCAGCAGGCGCCCAGTTTATAGGCACCAGATATTAGTGTTCTCTTGAAAATGGCTAAATAAGCGGAGGAAGTTCTAACAATGGCACATGATTGTTGGATTGGCAGTTTGCCCGATAATAGGTAGCAATTCTCCACCACTGTATAAATGAGTTGTGTGTAGAAGACACAGCTGTATAAATAGTATTGAACGCAGCAGAGTGAACTGATGTTTGCCCCTGGGCTCAAATTAGAAAGCAATTGCATTCCACGAGGGTCAAACATATCCATGAACGTTTGTTCTCTCCAATAGATGGCCTTCTATGGACATGAAGGTGATTAAAAACATTAAACATACTGTATGCAAGATATATCTGCATTACAGTTCATCTTGTTTTTATTGTAGATGTATTCTACTTATACTCTGTCAACTGTTGTCATTGTGGCTGTGAGTCATTTCTTGCAGGCATCTTTTATTATAACAGATAAGACTAAGATTTGTATTCAGTCACAAACTACTAAATTAACCATCCTTCACGCAGACTTTTTATCCATGTTCTCTCCCAGCGCCTCCTCTCCTCCTTGTCACTGTGGACTTTTCCCTTTTCATTGCTCTGAGGGATCGCTCAAATGATTGATTTGATGAATGTTCCGACCAAAGACAGACTAACTTTTGTCAGCACACAGTGCGCCCGTACTTCCACTTGAGCTCTTCAAGTGAGTCTTTCTCTGACCATCCATCCATCCATCGTCTACCGCTTATCCGAGGTCGGGTCGCGGGGGCAGCAGCTCCAGTAAGGAACCCCAATCTTCCCTTCTCCGGGCCACATCCTCCAGCTCCGACTGGGGGATCCTGAGGCGTTCCCAGGCCAATCTCTCGCTCCATCGTCCCCTCACTCGCGAACAAGACCCCGAGGTACTTGAACTCCATCACTTGGGGTAAGGGCTCCTTCCCTAACCGGAGTAGGCAATCCACCGGTTTCCTGCTGAGAGCCATGGCCTCAGATTTAGAGGTGCTGATCCTCATCCCAATCGCTTCACACTCGGCTGCGAACCGATCCAGTGACTGTTGAAGGTCACAGACCGGTGATGCCATCAGGACCACATCATCTGCAAAGAGCAGCGATGAGATCCTCAGGTCACCGAACTGCAACCCCTCTCCTCCACGACTACGCCTCGATATCCTATCCATGAAAATTACAAACAGGATTGGTGATAAAGCGCAGCCCTGGCGGAGGCCAACATTCACTGGGAACGAGTCCGACTTACTGCCGAGTATCCGGACACAACTCTCGCTTTGGGCGTACAGGGATTGGATGGCCCTCAAAAGTTACACCCTCACCCCATACTCCCGCAGTTCTGACTGGTCAGAGGGTAATGATCCTGAGATATTTGTGCAGGGATTAGAGAGCAATGACACAAAGTTTAGTGCAGTGCAAAAATCCTCTGGCAGTCTGCATTTAGGGCGAGACACCTCGAGCAAAAACATAGTTTTTCATGCACTCGTGAATTTTGAGATTGGAGGCTATTTTACTTCCATAACACATCTTCTTTTAGACTAGTGGAAACATTCAAAATATACATTTAGGTGTTTATTTTACTAACTTTGTTTTAATTGCGTCTTTAGATTTCTCCTAAATTAAAGTTAGTATTAGTTAATGTCTCATTTGCATACTCAAACATAACAGTTCAGACAACTTGTAATACAACAAATATGTGTCTTAATGTGAATAATCAACTGGGGAAGTTTTAGTCTTAGATAATCTGTTAGTTACACTTGTTACCCCGATCCCCTGTAGTGTCATGCAAAATGTATGGGATTTTACAATACAAATCTTTAAAGGCCATTTAGTTATTTTCTCTACTCTGAGGCAGAGATCTCAGTAACACTTACATACAGCAAGCGTTCCGGTTTATTTCCTAAATATATTCTGAAGGTTTTTACACAGGGGTTTGTTTAGAAACCATTCATAGCCTGATTTATATTACATTTTGTTCCTAAAAACATTTTCTTTTTATTAAGGCTGTTGATAAAAAGAGATACAATATCACCTCTGTAAAAACCTTTGATTCTGTTATGTCAACTAAATAAAACAAGAATCTTGAATCTGTCTTTATCCCATGTCTGTTCTGGAAATGAATGCAAATTAGCACATGTTCAATAAATGAACGTCTCAATAAACATTGAACGTGAACATTCTGAACACTTGAACACAAGAATTGTCTAAATGCAAGTAATCAATTGGGGAAGTTTCATGGTGGTGGCTGTCAGATACATTTGTACCCTTTTCCCCTGTAGTGTCTCCTAATCAGATCAAAACAGGAAACTCAAATTGCATCTTTCATACTACAACAAGAGAACTCTAAACTGTGTAGTCTTCCTCTTACACTGACACCATATTCCCTTGTTGCCTTGGTGAACTATATATTGATGAGCCATAAACCATGTGTGTGTGTGTCCCACAGCCTATTTACAGGTGAAGAAACAACTTTGTTTGTTTGAACAATGCTGTTGCTGCTGGACCATATTTAGTCACTGGGGCTCGGGGTGCTTGCCTGCTGTAGACTTTGAAAGTAACACAGAAAGCTGCCGAGATTCCATACAGACCCCACTGTCCTTATATGGCACATACTGCAACCTCTCTGTTCAGTGTATCTGCTGCTTCATCTCCCTCTCTCCTCCTCCTCCTCCTCCTCGTCTCGTTCTTCATCCCTCCCTCTGCCTTGTGTCGCTCCCTGAGTTTTCCAACCCTCGTTTCTCCTTCGTTAACATCACCCCGCCTCCTAGATGTTGGCCAGAGGGATCCTCCATGTTGCTTCTTTGGTCTGTCATCAGGTTTCTCACACACACACCAGCACAGTGCTGTGTGTCTCTGGCACAAAACAGGCCCCACGACTATCAAGCAGCAGCTTGATTTATTAGAGCAAATAGATCGGTGTCCTTATATAGGAAGTTCCATTTGAAAGAAGCTGCAACAGGAGGGATGCGGCAGCAGAGGGATGGAGGGGGGGTAGGGCTGTTTGTGATAGTGGAATGCGATGTGCGTGACGATAGAAGTCATGTGGGATGTGCACGTTCATCGTGTAAATTCTGAATTATGTTTATGGGGAATCTCTTTGGAGCGTTTACAGTAAAGGGGATTCCTGCACTGGGGACAGTTTACCTTATGAGGAGTGGGAGCAGATTGCATAATCTATAAACCCTACAGGGTGTGAGAGTGGAGCTTGCAGCCACTTGGTGTTAGTTGTTGTGTCTCCATCATATAATTGTGATGCCTTTTTAGTGTGGTTTCTTTTACTTGAGGTGTATGATCCTGAGCAACGCAAAACAATAACTACAGATGCTGAAACGGAAAACACTGTATTGATGTTTTGATGAGGTTTACAAAACTTTCAACTAAACAGGGAAAAATTCATGATCTCATATATGAGAGAAAATAGTCATTAGGCCTAAAGGACGCTTTGACATGTCAAAGTAGTAAACGCACAGGTGTAAATAATAACATTAACGATGGCTGAATTCTTCTCTGTCATCACTGCCACAATAGAACCCATCGTTAATGTTATTAGTAACATCTGTGCTTCTCCCACCATATGAAACTATTACTATTACTATTACTGAGTTAAAGTACAAAAGTATTATCAGCTTTTCTGAAAGTTCCCATTAAGTAGCACAGTGAACCCTGCTGTGTTATATTAATACAATATGTTTTATTAATTGTTATTACTGATGCTTTTTCATTTAATCTATACAAATATGTAATTTAATATACATTTAGAAAGTCAAATCTTAACCTGGAAAGGAGAAACTATAGTTATCAGATTAATGTATTGGGTTAGAAGTGTAAAGTAGCATAACATTTTAATAAATTGTCAAATACGTTACACTTAAACACACAGACAAACATAATAATGTCCTTGTGCAAGTGCCGGTCCACTAAGAGCAGTGAGAAGAGATCATGTACATTGTTTCCCACTTAATTATATTGACTTTTTAATTTCTATAAACATTTGATCAGCATACCTTCCGTTTCAACCTGGTGTCCGCAGTGCGCATGTCTTCAGCCTCTTGCCCCGCTCGTGGATGCTGCCTGCCTGCCGCTGGACGATGCTGGAGGAGGAGGTGCAGCTCGTGCAGCTCCACCCTCGCGCAACAGTTCGCAGTTTAAATGGTACGACTCTGAATTTGACGAGGGTCATTTGGTCTGTTCGTTTTTGGAGTACCTCGTCAACGCCGGCAGCTCCAGACCCTAACTTTCCAAACCCAAAGTTTCCCTGAACACACATTTCTTCACATCATGTAAGTATCGTTTTCTGTCGCGTGTCGTTTAATGAGCGGTGATGGTGCGTGCACTTGTCAAACCACATCCCTGCTAACTTTTACTGCGTTTGAGTAAGATGAATTTGTTGAGGGTGTTTTCTTGTATGTCTTAATTTGATAAATGAAAACATTGAACATGATGCTAGAAAATGTAATATTTTAAAAAGTAATAGCTTTAGCTTATTAACTTGTATTGTTTGACAGCTGTTTTTGTTTCCAGTTTGCATCTCTTATGTTAAGTTACTTATTGAAGAACCATTTGGTTTCCTCGTGTGCTCAGGTTTTCAGTAGATTATGCATTGAGTTTATTAATACTTGTTATTCATACATAACTACATTTCTGCATTTAAACAAATGAATTAGACAGTGAACTGGTTGTACACACTGTAAAACATTATGCTTCATTCAGTGCACAACGCGGCAGTAGGGGAAGTTATGTCTGAATATCTCAGTAAAGACATGGGCTCGACTCTAACCATGAAGTTTCCTGTTTTCCAAATAAGGTTGTATAAAGCTGCCTGTCTGTCAAACATCTGAAACTGCTGTGGCTGAAGATTCAGACACTGTAGAGAAAACTGACAGTTTTCACACGTCACCAATGAAACCAGTAGGGGTTTTGGCAGTTTATTGAACGCATCTTGATAGTCTAGTTTCATTTAATACTAGTTAAATCTTAGTTAGATTGTTTTGTAGTTAGCTCTCTCCATAATTACATTAATGACTAGTTTGGTGATGTCCACTTTTGCCCTACTTTTGTGAGTCTACATATGAAATGTTCATAACTTCAAAGACACAAGAGCATCCGCCCTCATATAACTTCGTTACACGGATTGCTCAACAGAACATGATAAACTGGTCTAGGCACAAATGTCCACAGTGTTACAAAACAGCAAGATGAGGGATGTTTGTACTGTAACCCATGACTTATCATTTTTAACATCGAGGCATCGCTGAAAGATAAGGAAGTTATGTGTTTACAGTTTATTTGGTTGCTATAATTGTATTTAAATGGTCAGTTCTGCAGTCATTGGCACATGCATGCATGGGGAGCTTTTCTCTAATGGAACAAACCAAGTGTCATCATTAGTCTGTTTAAGATTGAATTATTTTGATGCTTTAATTCTAATCGTCATACAAATGTATTATTAAGAAGATGATGACAGGAAGAACATTTGTGCAACAGCCAAGAGAGGAAATGAGTAAAATCATTCACAGGCCCTGCAGGTCAACCTCTTTCACCCACAAATAGTAAGGTCACTTAGTCTCTGGGTGACATTTCCACTTGTTTATTATCATTTAGAGACTCTAAAATAAAGTCATTGTTATTGGACACATTGTAGATCTTCTCAGTCATGGTGTGATGTGTTTGAGAATAGTGCCCATGTCTAATGATAGTGAAGGATTTGATCATCTTAACAGAAATATGATACTGCTTTGAGTTGTTGGTTTGCACTGAACGAAGCAGGTCATTGAGAGTGTGTGCTAAAAAGGGTGCTCTTGAGTATTATGGTTGGTTAAAATTGATATCTTTTTCAGTAACTTGTGGTCTGAACACATAAGTTATAACAGCAGTTTTAGTGTCATGGCAAATGATGCCATGATGTGGTGACAAACGGAGCCTGTCATCCTCTACAGTCAGTCGGTATCACCCTGTTATCTTGTCAACCCCACTTCAGAAGGCTGTCTTCAAGATACACTGGCTGAGTACAAAGCTGTGTTGACACAACAGAGAGAGAGAGAAAGGCTTTACAAAATATCAACCCACAGCAGTGAGGAAAGTTAAAGGGGTTGAGGAGGAGGGCCTTGATTGGCTGCACATACTTTATCACAGGGGGAGCGTCAGGAAAGGTCTGTTTACTTTTATCTGCAGAAATGGCTGATCATCAAAGCATCAGCTGCTCCCTTCCTTGTTTCCTCTGAACTATGCTCAGCTCACTGGACTTATCCGCCGGCTCTGCAGTTTTTGACAAATAGGAAATGTCTGCGTGTGGCTCCAGTTAATATTTATGCAATATCTTTCAGTAGTTTCTGGGTGGTTTGGTTTGGCTGCTCCCTTGGGTAAGTTTATAGGCTTTCTCAGGAGGCTCGTGGCTTTTTTACATAGTTCCCACTCAATTAAAGTGTATGCCAGTCTCAGTGTACAGAGGGATGGAGAGGGGGTGAAGTAAAAGCCTCTGGACACGAGTGACTCATTGTCTGTAATCCAGGAACCACTTAGTTTTTCTACTACTCAGTAGTGCAGAGGCAAATCCAATTTGATAATAATATTGTTCAAATGTAGTATTTCACGGGACCAGTTTAGTTGCACATTCAGACATATAGTGCAGAACATGGTGAAATATTTGCTACCAGGTTAGATTCAGGTACAATCCCTGCACCTTTGCATTTTACAGTGCACCGCAGGGATTACTCATAGACATGGCTGCCTGTTGCATTTAAAAATGAATACCACCAGGGGCCCATGTGGAGCATGATTGTTAAAGCCCCGGGCCCCCCTCAGGCTCTCTGCCTCGCTGTTATCATTTTGAAGTAAACGACGAGGCCAGAAAGAGACATACTATTCCCTATAAGGGCTTTGTTTGGGAGTTCACTTGCCTTGCTGTTTAGGTCTGCAAAAAAAGAGTCCTGCTCCAGAGAAGGGGCCCATATATGGTCATCACAGCACGAGACCGAAGCCTCCTAGCAGAGAGACAGGGAGAGAGAGAGAGATGGAGGGGGAAAGACATGGAAAACATAGATGTTGTCAATTAAGCACTGACTGAATTATTGAGTAACTGCCAGTAAGCATTAACAATCTGGGGATCTTTCTGTTTACAAAATGTACTGGTCTTTGTTACTAAGTTAATTAAAATTAATTTCCCAGCCTTAATCTTTCTATCCAAATTATGGAGCTGAATTGTTTATGCGTCTCCCTTGTGGCGTATGTGAAAGTGTAGGGCCGAGAGGGGGTGGAGGTCTGTGAGAATGACTGCACTCTGGAACTCCCCGATGGATGAAACATGTTAACTCTGTGAGTTACAATCACAGGCTGGAGTTAACTTTAGTAGCGTGTGTCCTATACCAAGAGAGGAGACTCATCGCTTACTGCAGTGTTTAGTTAACCCTGTGTCATACCTCAATAACAGAATACTAGCAGCAGAAGTTTTATTTATTTTATTTGTGTTGTAAAGTTTGAGTTGTGAAATGTTTCTCTAAAATACTGTAATTATAATTTATGCATCACTGCAATAAGAATATGTCCTATAAAATGTTAATGTTCTGAATGAAGCCTCTTGCCCTCCCATCTTTTTTTATTTCCTGCCTTCCTGCTTTGCTTTGTTCCCTCTTGCTTCTGTTCCTTCCTTCCTTCCTTCCTTACTTTCCACCTCCCTTCCTCTTTGCTTCCTTTATCGTTTACTCTTTTCTGACATCCAGTTGATTGGTTCCCCCAACAGTTGGCCCTCCACCTCAACCCAAGATGTCCAAGAAGGCCCCGAGCGAGGACGAGAAGGCCCTCTTTGTCGACAGAGACTTCCTGAACAGCCCCATGGCTCAGGCTGACTGGTCGGCCAAAAAGCTGGTGTGGATCCCATCGGAGAGGCATGGCTTCGAGGCGGCCAGTATCAAGGAGGAGCATGGAGACGAGGTGCTGGTGGAGCTGGCTGACAGTGCCAAGAAGCTGACGGTCAACAAGGATGACATCCAGAAGATGAACCCACCCAAGTTCAGCAAGGTGGAGGACATGGCTGAGCTCACCTGCCTGAACGAGGCCTCTGTGTTGCACAACATTCGTGAGAGGTACTTCTCTGGCCTTATTTATGTAAGTATACAGTGAAAACATATGAACGCTCCCACAGTCATTCACTCATACCCTAACGATGTAACTACACACAGATATTGGTATCTATATATTAAGGACTTTATTAATTCCTTAACCTAATTTGAACCCAATCTTCTACTCTTAATTCCAATACAAATATAAATGTTTATGCAAATACTGACCCTAAACAAGCCTTGAGGCACAGCCAACTGTACCTACACTTGTATCGTACTGTATACAGTATATTTATCATTGCTTTCTGTCCCTGACTTGTTTAAATCCTCCTAATGATATAAATATAAGAACACAAACATGTACAAACAGTCCTCTCGTCTCATCTTCCTCGTGGTCTTTTCACTCAGACATACTCCGGCCTGTTCTGCGTGGTGGTGAACCCCTATAAAATGCTGCCCATTTACTCAGAGAAGATCATCGACATGTACAAAGGGAAGAAACGACATGAAGTTCCCCCTCATATCTACGCCATCGCTGATAATGCCTACAGAAACATGATGCAAGGTAGGATGTTTCCACTGCTTCCATCTCTTTGTGATATCTACTTCACTCCTTCCCCTCTGATGGAGCATCATTTCTGGACATTTCTCTTGTGGAGTTTTGTCATCCCACTGTTTGTAATATAAGGTTTCTCCCACATGCATAGACATGCAAATCACATGAACTAGAAGCATACAAATATTGTCCAGAGTTGTGTGTTTCCAGCTTTATTTTCTCCTTTATGGGCTGGTAACCTACCTGTTATAGGCTCCAGCGCCCAACAACTGAAACTGATCAAATCAAATGAATCAATGATATGAAAGTGGGTCATGACAAAGTAGCATAAGAGCTGGTGTAGCTCATGAAAGCTCTCACACTTAACCAAGCACCCAGTTAGCTGTTGCAGTGTGCAGTTACAAGCTGCTGGCCTCATTTGTTTTCAAGTGATTTCTGTAAAATGGAAGTGTGTGCTGGTATCTTTAAAAAGCTTGGTGTGGGTGAGCTGTGTGTCAAAAGTCTCACTTCTGTCTGAGTGATGGCAGCTGGCAGAATTTAGCTCTGTCATGTTGACAAAGCCACAGCGCTGTCAGGCTCGTGGTTTCGAAAGCAGAACTGTGTTTACTATAATGCAAAGTCCGAAATCAACCTTCTAACTCCACCTGTCAGCTGTAAAGTCATTACAAAGTAGGTGGGTTACAGAGTGTGAAAAAATAATCTCATGTGAACGAGTATTTTATGGCCTATTTGAGAGTCAGTGTCTTGCAGAGGTGACGATAGTGGCCTTGGCAGAGTTGTGCGTACTGCTTACAGTAAATGGCTCCTGGGTAAGCCGGCAGTTGTACGACTTTAGAGCAGCTGGTTTCCCATAGAATCTGTTTCTTGTGCTTCCAGGGGGTTGTGCCCACTGGACTTCATGTTGACGTGAGGATGTTCTCAGAGGAGTTGACATCTGGATTGAGAGACGAGTGGAGGGCAGTAAACATTTCCTGTTTCAGCCTCCCCTTCCTCACTCAAAACTGTATTTTCTTTAATCTCTTGGTCAGAGAGATTGAGATGAGAAAGGAGAGTATAAAGTTCACATTAAATGGGTTTGAGATAGTCCTGCTTTGGTTTGACGAGTTCCCAATGAAACCGGATGTTTGGGCAGGATTTACAGTTAAGTTAGAAAGTAATTGTTTAGAGAGTTCCAAAGAAAGTGGGATTTTCCAAAATCTTCCAAAAACACACAATTCAATCTCTCTTGCTGCAAAGAGAGAAACTGATATAACTGCTAAATTATTCAGCCAGGATGATATGGAGGATTTGACCCAAGAAAAGCATAAATTAGATTTTTCAATAGACTATATCAATATACTTCATGATATAGACAGCGCGGTGTCCATTAGTAGTTTACCCTTTTTCGAATGTACATTCCCAGTTTGAGAAAAGCACATTAATATGCACTCTACACTGATCATTGATCCAAAACATTGAAGTTTCTTCAAGTTCCATTTCTCAGATTGTCTCTTGAAGTGAGTGTCTCTGTATTTTAAGGAAATTGATACCTTAATTGTTGCTGAAATGATATCTGAGTCTGGAAGCTCCTATAAATAACTGATTATGTGAAAAGAAGAAAGAAAGAACAACAATATCCAGCCCTAATCTGTGGGTAGACAGAAACTATAGCATCAAATTTGTGGTCAATTTGCTTAAATCTTTTGGCATTGCCATCATAAATATCCTAAATGTGGATTCATTCTTAATGCTTTCTCTTACTTTTCCAATGCAACTGTCACTTACATGTTTACATTGGAGGATTTTAGGTTCCACCAGGACATTATCATATTTACTGGTGCAGCTATTGTGTGTAAACATAGTGTCACAAGTAAACAAGAAGGGGAAGGATTTATTGGTGTTTGTGTGGGTGTTTGGATTACACTTCTTCAGCTCATCCCTGCAGAAGAACCCATACAGCTGCAAGTTGGTGACCATATTCAGAATATGGGAGAATCACATGCTTGTTACCACCCAGAACTCTGTTCACATAAAAAAGAGTGTGTTTTGTTTTGCTGCATTTATTTCAGACTAAACAAATCAGACGTTTGCTTTGGCTCATGATATATGAAATGACAATTGATTGATCGTGGACCACCCATTCAGTTTTAAAATATTGCCCTCAACAAAATAAGACAACAAAGTCAGCAGCAAAAGAAAAGATAAAGGTAGAAACATTCAAATAGTTAAAAATCAATTTTTACATAGTTTTAAAACTTTAGATAAGTTTCTTTTCAAAGCCTGCTCTGAGGACCCGGGTGTGCTTAATCACTATTTTGCGAGGTTTTGAAGAAGAAATTAGGATTAGTTTGGATTTACTAGTCTCATAATATGATCATTAATCAAAATAAATGTTGATCTTTGGAATCTGTTTTTTATCAGACAAGCTTACTTTTGAGTCTTGAAGCATAAAGAAGAACTTTTATCCACAAACTGTAAAGCTTTAAGATGGTCTTAATGTAAATCCTTCCAATAAGCCTTTGCACACAAGAGTCCTCATTCAACTACCAAAAGCTTAAGACTAAGTCTACAAATCTATGAACCCCTTTGGAGCCCATATTTGAAAACACTGTGGCTGGCAGGGAGTTGTTATTGTTGATGTATTAGTGGGATTTCCCATGAAATAGTATCTAATGATGCAGGATGTCTACACTGAGTGCTATAGTATGAACAGTTCACATGTTAGAGTGGAAGTGGTGCATAACTACATCACATCCAGATAACTCTCCTAAGCTTTGAGACATTCTTCCAGCTGCAATCTGGGCTCTGATCCCATTCTTCCAAAATTGTGCCTCAGTCTTTGATGTCAAAGAGATAAAATTGTGAAATTCCCGCAGGGAGTTTTCTGTCCCCTTAAATGTTTCACTGCAGCAGATGACTGATGTGCTGTTCCTCTCTGCACCCAGAATATTTGAGTTTGCCAAACAGGTGCAGAGACATTGATGCTCCCCTTTAATTAGATTGTGGGTTTTACTTCACCTGAACAAATCAGTGTCACACAAATCACAAACATCTCTCGCTCTCTCTCTCTCTCTCTCTCTCTCTGTGTCTCTCTCTGTGTCTCTCTGTCTCTCTCTCTCTCTCTCTCTCTCTCTCTCTCTCTCTCTCTCTCTCTCTCTCTCTCTCTCTCTCTCTCTCTCTCTCTCTCTCTCTCTCTCTCTGTCTCTCTCTCTCTCTCTCTGTCTCCCTCTCTCTCTCTCTCTGTCTCTCTCTGTCTCTCTCTCTCTCTCTCTCTCTGTCTCTCTCTCTCTCTCTCTCTCTCTCTCTCTCTCTCTCTCTCTCTCTCTCTCCCTCTCCCATCTGCCTTAATTAGGAAATGCGAGAGTGAACAGGCTGCATTTTGTGTGTGTGTGTGTGTGTGTGTGTGTGTGTGTGTGTGTGTGTGTGTGTGTGTGTGTGTGTGTGTGTGTGTATGTGTGTATGTGAGGAATGGAACTAGTGGAACGGCAGCCAAAGTCGAGTCCAAATGGAGAAACAGCATCCGTGCTGGTTTACACTTCAGTGCCGGCTGCACACTGTAACACACAGCGATAAATCCCAGTATAAAAAAGATGACTCTGCAAATGAATGATGCTCTTCACTCTATGAAGATGAGGAATTGATAGGGAATGCTCTGCGTTGTGTCTTTTTCAGGAGTCATTTACTAAGAGGTTTCATGTCGCGAACTGACAGCCTGGTTATCTTTTCTCACAGCGGTACTCCCTGTACTCCCCCAGGAGTGGTTTGTATTGAAGGATACAGTTACAAAATAGCCTTACATGGACTCACTGTATTATCCCAGGAGTATTTTTGGAGGAGTTATAATGACTCATTGCTCAGCACATTCAGAGTTGATTTTCATGGTTGAAAATCAAAGTATTTGTGGGAGTTACATGTTTCTTTAGGCACGAGGGACGGGAGCCTTCGCAAATCACACAGCCATCTCTAAGCCTTGAACCGAATCCCAGCTGGTGTCTTAAATATAACACTAGATTGATCTTTATTCCTGGAGAAAGGCTTATGGTTTCACATGTGGTATGTACGGTAGTGTACTTAGTTATTGTGCATGACTGTACACATATCCTCAGGCCAAACAAATGGGAAGGAGAAAGAAAAGTCAACTTCTTCACTTTGGTTACTGCAGATTGCTTTGGTTTAGCACATCATTTATAAGTGATCACTGTATATTAAATGATGACTTGTCATAAAACTTGTCTAACACTATAAACCTTCTTTGTGTCTGCAGATCGTGAGGACCAGTCCATTCTCTGCACGTAAGTAAAAATCTGATGCCTCCAAACTCACCTTTGTCGTCTTTCCTTAACCTTTTTCCTAGACGTCACATCATTGCTAGAAGAAAGTCTGCGTGTGTATCTGTGTGTACGTGTGGAAGAGCAGTTACATGATGCTTGTGTAAACACAGAGTTGAACAAATGAGATACCACTCGGGTCTCTCAGCACCCAGCCTCAATCAGCAAGAAATGTTTCATAATATAACTGTGGTATAAGATGATGCTGGCTGGATGCAGAATGATTTAGTTGGTTAGATAATGTTGCAGCGAATTGTGTTGCATTCAAATGGGGCAAAACTGGATGAGCTAATCCGTCCCAGAGGCCAGAGGTCTCGTTCAACTCTCAGACCCCCGGTCAGGAAGTGTGCCCTGCGTACTGATGGGAGAATCAGATTGGCTCTGCAAATGTTTGGGCTCCATTGTGTTTGTTTATTTCTTATCAAACTAATTATTGAGAACTTTGACATCCTTTGGACCTCCAGAGACATGTCTTTGTCTGGTGTTAACAGCTTAATCTTTGGACTGACCTGAACTTTACTTTAATTCATAGAAAACAATTTCCCCATTTAAGTGGCCTAATAGGCTTTATATGTGCCCAGGTCATGAATCATGGCTCTGTGCCACTTAGGTCTCTCTTTACAAACTAACTTTCCACATTTTGTACATACCACTGGCTGCTGTTCTGTTTATTTCAGTCTACTTCCACAAAAAATGTACTGCATACTTACGTCATCAGAAGGATAACTTTGGAATTGGAGGGCTTTTACGCAATGAATCAAATAAGTAGAAATGATGCACCCTAAATGGACCTACAGTGTAATGTGTTCTTGAGTCCTTTTAATTGACTGAGCCAGTAAAGGTTGACATACAGATTGCAGTATTTCCCAGACTAGTTCTCAGTGAACAGTAGCACCTTCGCTGCTCAGCATCCAGTGGTCCCACGAAAGGAAATGAAAGGAAGGGCTCTTGCCCCTGAAGGCCTTTTATACTCTAAATGTTCAGATGCCAGGATGCTGCAAGTTCTTTGATCTCATCAGGCCATTTCCTCAACTATCAAGCTTTTTTGTCTGTGTGCGGGAATGTAATTGTTTACAGTTCTGGTGGACATTAAGATGACTGTTTGATGCCAACCTGAGGAAACCTACACAAAGCAGTATTTAAAACAAGTTTATAGGGATAAACTGGAAGTAATATGATACAATAAAGTGTACATACAAACTCTGCCTTCGCTGTGGAACTTTAGTCCGGTCCACTCAGTCACTTTAAGATTTCAGTTTGAGCTACAGCTGGTCTCAGCCTGAGCAGGAGCCATATATGGGGAAAATGTTTCTGGTGCGATACATGGAATGTCATATGTGACATGCTCCTCCTGCATGTGTGTTTACACGTGTGTTTAATTGCACTGTATGATCTTTGGCAGTATTGTTTTTACAGCAATCCATCGTGTAAGCCTTGTATCTTTAAAGCGTGAAGTTTAGTATTTAGTATTTGTTAATATCTTGTCATGGGAGACTTGTGTAACTATAATTTTAAGGATTTCCTGTTTTAGCTTGCTTCTGTGAAGACAGAGAGACAATCCAAGATGATCAGAACTGCATGGACGTCAAGCCAAAGGTAGTTGTCGATAATGTCATGTCACCAGAAATGATGACGAAATGAAGAGTAGGGGAGAGTATTGATTTCATTGTAACCACAACATAATAAGTACTAAAGAATTTCGAGACGCCGTACTTCAAAAGTGACACCTCTCTAAAAGAGTGTCAGCAAAAATGTAAACTTGTGGCAGTACATCCCAGAGTTGTTCTGCCGTATTGCATTAGGGTTTCTACAGTGTGCATTCGGCTCATTCTAGCAGTGATTGTATTCCTGAAATTCCTCAACACAGTAGCAAATTATTGCTACTGTGAATTTCAGGTCATGGGAAATAGCTGGGAGTCTGCTAAATCCATTCTTGAGATGTTGACATTTCATCTCAGCAGGGTCACAAGTTTCCTTGGTCTAATATTCATTGTGTGTGTGTGTGTGTGTGTGTGTGTGTGTGTGTGTGTGTGTGTGTGTGTGTGTGTGTGTGTGTGTGTGTGTGTGTGTGTGGGTGGGTGGACTGACGGAATAGACATAGTGGCCATTAAGTGGCAGGATGTGAAGATTCACAGCCTTTTCTGACCCTGCTGAAGGCTTGAATGAATCACATGTATTAATAGAGGGCTTCCCTTAATTTAGCTACACTGTAGGGATTTCCTTTCCTCAGAATGACTGAGAAGATAAGTGTTTGTGTTGTCTCCAACTGTTGTTCTCAACCCTTTAAAATACAATATTGCCTCCATTGATCCCATCACAGATTGCACATGAGAGTCTTAACATACTCAATAGTTTACCAGAGGAAAAGTTAACATTTTACAAAATCTTGATCAAATATACTAACACGTTTGAATATTAGCAATGTGAAAATGAAATATGATGAAATCCATTCAATTCTTTCAAATAATCTTATGGTGGTCAGTGAAAGCTGTACTGATGAAAAGCAGGACGTGCAGGAAGAGACCGTTCTAAAGACCATCTGGAGGGAAAACTCCCATCACAATTTATTCTGCACTAACAGCTGCCGACAGTAGGAGCCTGGATGTCATATGTCCTTACCAAACCTGAACAGGACAGAGTAATTAGAATCCTCTCAGGGCTGCCAAGCCCTAACACAGGGAGCATCCCATGCCTTTTAAGGACCCATTTCGGAGAATGTGTCTGTGTGTTGAACTGCTGGCTGGTGGCTCTGGTATCATTCAGCTTTGTCTTTCTAAGTATCCAGCATCATTTTGTGGAAAGAATGTGTTCTTGCTTAGAGAGAGATGGATGGATGGATGGATGGATGGATGGATGGTTCAGGGTTAAGTGCTTTGCTCAGGGGCACAATGAACTCACAACCTTCCGTGTTCTGTTTGGAAGGCGACCAGTAGAGACCACTAGGCATCATCACACATTAGTGCTGTGCTGCTTACAAGTAGACAATTATTAATTAATTATTATTATTATAAAGAACATTATGTAAGATTATTTGCTCCCTTGCTGAGAGTTGAGATGAGATCATCCTTCTAGTTTAGTATAAAGAAACCTAACCTGCTGTGGTTAACCATGTGGTTAAATGGTTAAGGTGCTTACCATCTTTGTTGCATGTCACACACCCCTCCCCCTCCCTCAATCTTCTTTAAATAAAAAAGCCAGTCTTGCTGTTTTTCCCCTTCTTTCGAACTATTCCTCTAAAGCTCTAAGATAAGGGGAGAGGGTTCACTTTAAAAAATAATAAGTGTGTATTATGAACGCAATAGTTGGTAAAAGGATCTGGGCGCATGGGGATCTGTGTGTAGTGCCAGGCAGACTGAACAATAACATTATGCTTAGAGTCAGACATCAGACAGCCTTTTTCATTCAATTAAACCGGGTTATTGAAGTGTGAATGGAGTACATGTCAGTGCTGCTTATCGTCTTGTTCTCTCTCATTCCCTTTCACTATCTCCCCTCGGCATCTTTTAATCCCCTCCTCACTTTTTCCTCTCTAGTGGAGAGTCTGGTGCTGGGAAGACGGAGAACACCAAGAAGGTCATCCAGTATCTGGCTGTTGTGGCCTCCTCACATAAAGGCAAGAAGGACAGCAGTGCTGTAAGTATCTGTGTGAAGAGATGTATTCAAAGTTAGGATCTGTCAGCCAGTTCCCTCACTCTTCAACATAATGTAGGAAACTGCCCAGTTTAATCCTGTATATCGCCATTTCCTCCAAATAGCAACAATCAGGAACACAGTTTGCCTACGTGAGTAAAGGGGAATGCCCGGAGTGTGTTTTTGTGTGTAGTGTTTGCGTGTGCCTTAGATTAGAAACATGCATGAAGAAAGTATCACTGAGTTACAACAACAATATTCGTATTGTTTGTAATCATTCTTCTTACACCAAGAGTCAAGATCCCAAATCTTACTGTCCTTGAGTTAGAAGGTGTTCACCCTAACATTCGTTTCTGTATCTTACCCAACAAGAGTTGATTTAGACTGCATGACCATCGTCGTAGTACTGACTCGCAGACACTTTTCAAACCTGCCCGAATGTTCAGTGAAGGACGTGTAGTGTTTCACACTCCTGAACTTTGAGTTTTGTGTCATCCATTGTTTCTAATCAACACCTTTTCACTGCCGGCGGAGACGAGATTGAAGCCTCCGCAGCAGTGACAGGGTCTCTCACAGATCAACGAGCACAGTGTGAGCATGCCCGTGTCCTGTCCTGATCTATTAAACACAGACTCCCCCACACCCTCCTCCTCATCCTCTCACCTGCCCTGCGATGGGGCGTTGGCTGTTTTTGAACAGCACTTCAGTCAGGATAAGTAAGATGGTGTCCCAGGCTCCTGACTAGACGTTGATGGTTTGTGGTTTCGCTCTGCCGTTGGTATAAATCTTTTGTGGGACAAAGCGATGCATCCCTTTGCCATTGACTGCACTCACCCTCAGGGCCTCAGGGCCCAGACAGCACGCTGTCCAGTAGGACTTTGAGGCTCCCACGGACCTCGGTGAAACAGAAATAGCATTGGGTCTTTCTTTTCTCTGCTCTTGCTTTTTCTCTTGCACTATTTTGACTCCTCCAGCTGCTCATTAGTTATCTGCTTGAGCATTTTATTTAAACAGTGTCTTAAGAACAATCTTTCCCATCAGCTCTCTTTCACTTTCTTGCCATTTTGCTGCGCTCTATTTCTCTTTTCTCTCCTTTCTTCCCCCAGTGGCTTAAATGAACAAGACTCTCTTCTCTACTCTGCCAACTCTGAACTGCTCCTCTTCAGCTGGTCTGTATCTTTCCTGTTTTTCCTTAAACATAATTCTTTTAATTTAAAAAATGGACTTTGAATTAGTTTAACATCACTCTAATGTTTTTTAATTGTACCATCCCGAGTAAGAACTTACAATTAAACTTACAATTTGCAAATGTCTGAAAATGTCCCTCATTAATCGTCATAATGTTTTATCATAATATTAACACAAGTCGTGCCCCTCTCGTCTTCATGCCGTTGGTTCGTTTACATGGTAGCTGAAGGGAGTGTTTTTAAGCGAGAGTGTTTAAGGTAGAGATCTACAGCACCTGACTGATGCTAGTCGGACACAAACCCCTTTGATCAGGTGGATTAGCTCGATGCAGAGTGGCGGAGTGTCTGCCTCATTTATAGCTCCCGCTCCGTCCAGCAGTCTGCCGGCCCTGCAGTCACGCTGGAAGCAAATCTCAACTCCAGAAGGCTGTTTGTGAATCACAATCATTTTGATTTGAGCACACATTGAATGGAAATACTTTGGCAGGATTCATCAAAAGTTTTGTAATGGTAATATTATTGCGATGCCTCGTGCGACCAGACGTGACGTCGCTCTTCTCACTCTCTGTTTCCATACAAACAACGGCTGCTTCTCCTTATTTTAACACTTTCTTTCAAAACTGATGGAGGCTACATGTCTGTTACTTAATATACTGAAGAAAATCAAACAAGATTAGTAAGGAAATATATTATCATATTACAGCTAGTTTGAGATGTAATTGTCAGGAATGTATTGATCAGTGATAATACTCTGATAACCCTTCCCCAGCCCATATCCACCCTGAACCACTTCACCCCCACCCATCACCACCTGGTGCCACTCCACCTCCAGCAATCAATCAGTGTATAACGATGTTTCTGTTTACGACTGTTGTCACTAGGGGGAGCTGGAGAAGCAGCTCCTGCAGGCCAATCCCATCCTGGAGGCCTTTGGAAATGCCAAGACCATCAAAAACGACAACTCCTCCCGATTTGTGAGTTTTCAGAAGTAGACGTAGTTTTGGTTCTGATGTGATTCTTTAGGGCACTTTTTGTTATCACAGCATTTCATCCTGTAACATCTTCTTTCCTTATCTCTCTCACAGGGTAAATTCATCCGTATCAACTTTGATGTGACCGGCTACATCGTTGGAGCCAACATTGAGACTTGTATCCTGTCTGTGTGGGTTTCTTGCTCTGGGAAAACAGCTTTTGTTAGGACAAAAAGGCACATTTGTTAGGGAAATTCAAAGGCCTTAAGAGAAATATATTATATTTATTATCGATTTAGTATCACTTCTAATCCAAGATTAGATTTTTAGTTTGCTTCTAAACATTTTCTTCAGCGTAAGTTAATGACTCTTACAATGCTTTATTATCTACGGCCCTTGTAAAGACTGTTTTTATATAATATGAGAGTAGATAATATAATTGAAAGTTGTAATACGTAACACATTTTTTAAATGTTTGCTGTCAATTTCATGTGACACCTGTACATAATTATTCTTCAATTACGTCTTTGTTCTCCTATATGCATAATAGAAGTCACAGTGAGGGAAGCAGACAACACATGTGGCATTGGACACAGATCTTCACCTGAGGGCTGATCACAGGCTTATTTGCTAAACTCTCCTCAGTGCTCGTATGTATTCTTTAACATCTGAAACTCTCAGACCTGCTGGAGAAGTCTCGCTGTATCAGACAAGCAAAGACAGAAAGAGCTTTTCACATCTTCTACTACATGATTGCCGGTGTCCAGGGCAAACTGCGTGGTGAGTTAAAACCTACTGCTTTCCTCTGTTCTCTAAAGAGTAATATTACATCCTGCTGAAGTGTACTTGACCTTATGTTGTACATCATAATTGACAAATTCACAATAAGTTAATTGTCATTCACAAACAGTTTAATGTGGTGTGTTATTCTTTCAGAGGAGCTTCTTCTGGAGTCCTTCAGTAATTACCGCTTCCTGAGCGCGGGTAACGTTCAGCTCCCCGGCCAGCAGGATGATGAGATGTATGAAGAGACCATGGAGGCCATGAAGATCATGGGCCTCACCGATGAGGATAGAGCCGGTATCAGCAATAACTCTGAACTTAAGTTGGAGAGAGTAGGATAAGCTGTTTCTCTTTGATGCTAACTGTCATGTCCCCGTGTTTCAGATATCCTGAAGGTGTGCTCCACAGTCATGCAGCTGGGAAACATTGAGTTTAAGAAAGAGAGAAACCAGGAGCAGGCCACTATGCCAGACAACACCGGTCAGACATCACAACTTCTCACTATTAAAACTTGTTGCCATCAACTTTTACCAATTTCTTAAACTACAATTCACTTCAACTTCTTTGCATCTACAGCAAGACATGTGCAACAAAAGAAAAAGCATCCTTGTGTTAAGTGTACCTACATATTTCTTCTGTCTCTAGCGGCCCAGAAGGTGTGTCACCTGCAGGGCATCAATGTGACAGACTTTACCCGTGCCATCCTCACCCCGCGAATCAAAGTGGGCAGAGAGGTGGTGCAGAAGGCCCAGACCAAAGAGCAGGTATTAAACTGTGTGAACCCATAAGAACAGTAAAACAAATACTGCGTTTAATGAACACTTCCCAAGCCTATAGTATGAGTTTAAATCAACCTCATCACTCTGATCTCTCATCAGATATTATCTTTGTGTGTATTTGTTAGGCCGACTTTGCTATTGAAGCTCTGGCTAAAGCCGTGTTTGAGCGGCTATTCCGCTGGCTCCTGGCCCGAGTCAACAAGGCCCTGGACAAGACCAAACGGCAGGGAGCCTCCTTCCTGGGAATCCTCGACATCGCCGGCTTTGAGATCTTTGAGGTATGGACATGTTGATGAGTCAGAAATAACAAGCTGTTGTGTTGCTTATTAAAGACACAAGACACACAAACATTCCCTTGTATTATATGTATCCTCAGTTCTGTTTTTTTGGTTGTTATAGGACAACTCCTTTGAGCAGCTGTGCATCAACTACACCAATGAGAAGCTGCAGCAGCTCTTCAACCACACCATGTTCATCCTGGAGCAGGAGGAGTACCAGAGGGAGGGCATCGAGTGGAACTTCATCGATTTCGGCCTGGACCTGCAGCCCTGCATTGAGCTCATCGAGAGGCCGGTGAGTGGCCTTGATATGTTAAGACAAGTACCTTCTACTGCCTAGAGCAGATCATTTTGAGAGATATTATGCGTCTTAGTTTAAATTTTGGTCAAGCCTAGTAATCCCTGCATATTCTTCATCAGAACAATCCCCCAGGCGTCCTGGCCCTGCTGGATGAAGAGTGCTGGTTCCCGAAAGCCACAGATATCTCCTTTGTGGAGAAGCTCATGAACACACAAGGGAACCATGTGAAATTCGCCAAACCTAAACAGCTCAAAGACAAGACAGAGTTTTCTCTTTTCCATTATGCTGGGAGGGTGAGTACGAGGGGATGTGTATAATATAATAAAAGCCCCCTGTAGAGGGCAAACATTTCTCATACTGTCATGCTGAGTTGTAATTTGGGAACAATATTACTGTGATAATTGCTGACATGTAAAAAATGAGGTTCAGTGAAGCTCAAATAACGATGTTTTTGTTTGTAGGTGGACTACAACGCCACAGCCTGGCTGACGAAGAACATGGACCCTCTGAATGACAACGTCACATCGCTGCTCAACAACTCCTCCAGCCAGTTTGTGCAAGACCTCTGGAAAGATGGTAAGACGTCTGGCTCTGCTGGTTTCAGCCAAACATAGCCAATCAATTAAAACTGTCGACTTGCATAGAAAACATGTTGCCATGCTAAATTAATAAATTAAAGATTTCACTGCAATGATACTGATACATTCAAATTTTTAGATAATTAACACTGCAGTACTAAATAGTGAAATACACTACTATAGCAGGCAAACATTACAGTCGGTGTTCATGTGTACATATACATCTAATTTGGAGTTAGACAGCAATGCATGCCGCCACCCTCCCACAGTTCCTCTTTTAATTTTTCTTTAATTATTATTATTATTATTATCATCATATTTAATTTTCATCACACAAACTAAAAAAGTGCCATCTACAAACAAATCATACACAGCCCACATTCAAAATGAAAAGAAAAATAGAAAAGACAAAAACTGGGCATCCCGCCGTAGAGACTTGGGCCCCAGGGACACGCACATTTTATATGAAAATATTTAAGCTGCATTAAAGCCTCTCAAGATGTACCCAGAGACGAGTTCGCTAAACCATCTGGAGAAACAAGGAGCGCTGGTAACGTTTCATTCCTTGACAATTATCCTCTTTGCTACAAACATACCAAACATAAGTTTCGCAGACATTGAAATGAATGGACTAGAGGCCGGACAAACACTGCACTTATTCTCATCTGTATTCTCCTACAAACATTGTGCCATCAGATTCATTGGAAACATTTGCAAGACACTTGTAGACATTAGATCCAGCACACTTGAACCAATAACATAATGATGTGTTGTTTGTTTCAGCGGACAGAGTGGTGGGTCTTGACACAATAGCCAAGATGTCCGACAGCTCCATGCCGAGTGGCTCAAAGACCAAGAAGGGAATGTTCCGCACGGTGGGACAGCTCTACAAGGAGTCTCTGGCCAAACTCATGACCACGCTGCACAACACCCAGCCCAACTTCGTCAGATGCATCATCCCCAACCACGAGAAGAAGGTACAGAAAAGTGCAATGTCATCAACACTAGTAACCTGTGGCAAAACATGCAGCTTATTTTACACAGCGAGGAAAAGTCTGTATCTTGGTGATAAATGTTTGCCCAGTCATATAGTTTAAGAGGAGCGAGCGGTCCCCTGTCTTAATGTGTTGCTCACTGTGTCAGACTGGTGATCTGTCCACGGTGTCATTTCTGGCTCCCTGTACCCTGAAGGGTAACCAGTTCAGATATGGATGTATGTTTGGAAAGAAATAAAAGAAAATCCAGCACTTTCTTCTGTTGCCTTATGACATAATCAAACTGGTATCTGTGTTTATTTTCTAAAGTGTATATCCCTGAAGCCGTTACGTAAATTATACAACATAACAAATATCAACATAATGTAGCTGCCATTCAGTATTGAGTGAAAACCCAATGTAATAAGACTAAAATCCCGTTCTCCTCAGGCCGGGAAACTGGATGCGTTCCTGGTCCTGGAGCAGCTGAGGTGTAACGGCGTGTTGGAGGGGATCAGAATCTGCAGACAAGGATTCCCCAACAGAATTCTCTTCCAGGAGTATCGCCAGCGGTGAGTGCGATCTGAGGAGACTCACAAACGTATAAAGTGCTACTAGAGTTTAGAATGTTTCTGTAAACGTGTCTCTCTATACTAAGCATCTCTCCGTCTCTTTCTTGTCTCATAGTTATGAGATCCTGGCTGCTAGTGTTATCCCCAAAGGTTTCATGGACGGCAAACAAGCCTGCTGCCTCATGGTAAACACATAAGTTCAAATGTACGTTCATTTGGAAGAATTCATATCCTGTGTGAGCCTCATGTTCTCACTGAGCTCCTGTCTGTGTAGATCAAGCATCTGGACTTGGACCCCAACCTGTACAGGATCGGACAGAGTAAGATCTTCTTCCGCACAGGAGTGCTGGCCCAGCTGGAGGAGGAGAGAGATCTGAAGATCACTGTGGTCATCATCGCTTTCCAGTCCCAGGCTAGAGGCTTCCTGGCCAGAAAGTATGAATACACAATCCTCCCCTCACATACTTCACCCTCGGAATAAATAGTGCCGTGTGTGTTACAGTGTTCACAAGTTCAATATATCTAATAATCTCTTATCTTTTAGACAGTAGTTTTAGCCCTTTTTATCGAACACACAGGCTGCATCATTCTTTTGCCGTTTTTTCTCACCTAAATTAGAAACACTTTGCTGTATATGATACATGATATATTGGTTTCACTGTTGTATTTGTAAAGGGCATTTGCCAAGAGGCAACAACAACTCACAGCCATGAAAGTGATCCAGAGGAACTGTGCTGCCTACCTCAAACTAAGGAACTGGCAGTGGTGGAGGCTCTTCACAAAGGTCAGCGAATCATTCTGCATAGCAATGCAACTAAATCACAGTACACCTAGCCGTATTGCCTTCATTGTATTTTTATAATGTGACGATGCCCATCCTCCTGAACCACAGGTCAAGCCTCTGCTGCAAGTGACCCGACAGGAGGAGGAGATGGGTCTGAAGGACGACGAGCTTCTGAAAGCCAAAGAAGTCGCTGTAAAGTTTGAATCCGAGCTGAAGGAGATCGCCTTGAAACACACATCGGTAAAGAATGAAAACTTTAGAAACACATTTCTAAACTTCAATTTCGTGTCCCTGTTCAGTATTTCATTTAATACATGAGTAGAAAGCTCCCGTTAAAAAGGTCTCCCAGGAATCTACTGACAATGAAGCGGAGCCTAATGTTCTTGTCTGTCTGCTCCAGGTTTTGGAGGAGAGGAACGCACTGCAGGAGCAGCTGCAAGCAGAGACAGAGCTGTATGCAGAGGCTGAGGAGATGAGGGTTCGTCTGGGGGCTAAGAAGCAGGAGTTGGAGGAGATCCTCCATGAGATGGAGGCGAGACTGGACGAAGAGGAAGAACGTGCTCAGGCGCTATTAGTGGATAAGAAGAAGATGCAACAGCAGATGCAGGTCTGCACATCTGTTTCTTGTTCATAACTTATTGTTTCTTGTAGCTGTAGAGGAGGAGCTTCATGCTCAGCGACGTATGCTCTGAGGAAATAGCAGCAGAAACTGAAGCAGCATTCTTCTTCTTGTAGGAATTGGAAGAACATTTGGAGGAGGAGGAAGATGCCCGTCAGAAGCTGCAACTGGAGAAGGTGACCTCTGAGGGGAAGGTAAAAAAGATGGAGGACGAGATCTTGGTGATAGAGGACCAGAACAACAAGCTGCTGAAAGTAAGTATGGACAAGCAGCTTTAATCAGAAACCCATATTCTGGTCAGAGCTACTGTATCAAAAGGAGAAAGTGGACTTTGGCAAATACAGTAGATCACCTACTTTGTGTTTTGTAGGAAAGGAAGCTGATGGAGGAGAGGATCGCAGACTTCAGTTCCAACCTGGCAGAGGAAGAGGAGAAGTCAAAGAACCTCACCAAGCTCAAAAATAAACATGAGTCCATGATCTCTGAACTAGAAGGTAATCATCTGTATTAACACCCACCAAACCATTACTGGTGTCACAAAAACACATGTATGCTAATTGTTATCTCTTTGCTGTACTCGTAGTTCGTTTGAAAAAGGAAGAGAAGGGTCGACAGGAGCTGGATAAGGCTAAGCGTAAATTGGAAGCAGAGTCAAATGACATGCAAGAGCAGATAGCCGACCTGCAGGCCCAGATCGCTGACCTCAAAGCCCAGCTCGCAAAGAAGGAGGAGGAGTTACAGAATGCTTTGGCCAGGTAGAGTCCTGAGAAGTGGCAAACATGGTCCATTTACAACTTACAAATTTCAATACACCTGAATCTACAAAGCTCAGTAATTCGATAGATATAAAGCAGAGTAGCACCTCCTTTATACCACATCAACTATTAACTTCTTGGATGCTATTTCTATCATGCTAACAAATATCCTCCTCGATGCATTCTTCTTCCCCCTCAGGTTAGAAGATGAGACAGCTCAGAAGAACAACGCTCTGAAGAAGATCAGAGAGCTGGAGGGACACATCTCCGACCTGCAGGAGGACCTCGACTCCGAGCGGGCAGCGAGGAACAAAGCAGAGAAGATCAAGCGGGACCTCGGGGAGGAGCTGGAGGCCCTCAAGTCTGAGCTAGAGGACACCTTGGACACCACCGCCACACAGCAGGAACTAAGGTCGGCCACACAATACTGACATATACAAATATGATAATACAAAGTTATCACACGTTAAGGATGTATCGGTAAGGTACAGGAGGAAACACAAATATTGTCTTGTTCTTAGAATGAACTTGTACAATAGAGTCATAAGTAATAGCTTTGTCCTAGTTGTAAAACAAACATCTGCATGATCCATCCATCCAGGGCCAAACGTGAGCAGGAGGTGAACCTGCTGAAGAAAGCCATCGATGACGAGAACCGGACTCATGAGTCCCAAGTACAGGAGATGAGACAGAAACACACTCAGGCTGTGGAGGAGCTCACAGAGCAGCTGGAGCAGTCCAAACGAGTAGGCCTGCATCATTTCACACAGTGTTGTAAACACTCAGATGTCATTTAGCCTGTTTATATAAGTTAATAACGTTTCTTTCTTGCTAATACACAGGATATTGATCTTGCATTTTCTCTCGTCCACTCAGGTGAAGTCAAACCTGGAGAAGGCTAAACAAGCTCTGGAGAAGGAGACATCAGAATTGACCATGGAGGTGCGCTCACTCAACCAGGGCAAACAAGACGCCGAGCACAAGAGGAAGAAGTTGGAAGGTCAGGTGACGGATCTGCAGTCACGCTTCACCGACAGCGAGAAGCAGAAGGTCGAGCTGGGAGAGCGCTGCTCGAAGATCACTGTAAATGACTTTCAGTAGTTACATCAGGACTGTACATAAAACAAGTGTGCATTTTAAAAAGCTACCAAAATGGAAGTCCCAGAAACCTCATCTTTGTCTCCATACAGGTTGAGCTGGAGAGTGTGACAAACCTACTGAACGAAGCAGAGGGCAAGAACATCAAACTGAGCAAAGATGTTTCCAGCTTTACCTCCCAACTCCAAGACTCACAGGTAACTTGACTTTTAGCAGAGTGCTTTAGAGCTGAGTCAGTGTATGTTATAATCCCATTACAGTCTACATGGGCCCTTTACCGTGACAATTTTATGACAATAGGTCAGAATGAAAGCATTGACTTTTGATCCGATGTGCTGCTGCAGGAACTGCTGGCTGAGGAGACGCGTCAGAAACTGCAGTTCTCTACAAAGCTGCGGCAAGCGGAAGACGACAAGAACAGCTTGCAGGAGCAGCTTGAAGAGGAGATGGAGGCCAAGAGGAACGTGGAGAGACACGTGTCCACCCTCACCATCCAGGTCAGAGTTGCTCATTTACAGGTTCATCCATCTTTTGGAGGGGAACCATAAAGAAAATATCATGGTAAAGAAAAGGAAGACAGAGAGAGATGCAAGTGGGAGGTCTTAAGAATTTAGAGATGAATAAACCTCAAAACAAAATGCTGATTTCTTGTCTTCATAATTAGTGCCTTCTTCCGTCCACAGTTGTCAGATTCGAAGAAGAAGCTCGACGAAATGACGGGAAACATCGAGCTGCTGGAAGAAGGTAAGAAACGTCTGCAGAGAGATTTGGAGTCGACAAACACCCAGTTTGAGGAGAAGGCCTCCGCGTATGACAAGTTGGAGAAGACCAAGAACCGTCTGCAGCAGGAGCTCGAGGACACACTGATGGACCTGGACAACCAGAGGCAGAATGTGTCCAACCTGGAGAAGAAGCAGAAGAAGTTTGACCAGGTCAGTTAAAGACAACTAAAGACCTTAGCAATACTACTTAAATAAGACTCATTTCACTACTTTATTTTTTCTAATGCATCTTGGAAACTAAATTTCATAACTGCTGACAACTCACCTGTAAAACTTTGATTTGTTTTATTTCTATATTTATTTTAATTATATTCCACAAGGAGTATTTTTATTATTTTATTTATTTTTAATCTTTAATTTCTTCTTAATACCTGCACTTAAAATACGTCTTCCTGTTGTCCAACTGTATGTTTGCAAGAGTTACCCAAGAAAAAAGAATAATACGTCAAATTAATTTCACATTAAATTGCTACAATTACCATTACCTAAAAAAGTCATCTGTGGCACTATTAGTTCCTTTAGCATTACACCCTAACACATTCTCCATGGTTTTCCGTCTTCTCTGGTCTCCAGATGCTGGCCGAGGAGAAAAGTATCTCCAGTAAATATGCAGATGAGAGAGACCGTGCTGAAGCCGAGGCCAGAGAGAAGGAGACCAAGGCTCTGTCCCTGGCGAGAGCTCTGGACGAGGTCCAGGGCTCAAGAGAGGAGCTGGAGAGAGCCAACAAGACCCTAAAGATGGAGATGGAGGATCTGATCAGCTCCAAGGATGATGTGGGAAAAAATGTTAGTGCTGGTTTCATTAAAAACATCACTGAATGTGTGTGTGGACTAATAGTTTGACTGTTCTCATTTCTTTATGCTAATTACACCAAAATATAGAAGTTAATTAGCTATATATTAATGCTAGGTCCACGAGCTGGAGAAGTCCAAACGAGGCCTGGAGGCCCAGGTGGAGGAGATGAAGACCCAGCTGGAGGAGCTGGAGGACGAGCTGCAGGCGGCTGAGGACGCCAAGCTGCGTCTGGAGGTCAACATGCAGGCCCTGAAGGCCCAGTTCGACAGGGACCTCCAGGGACGAGATGAGATGGGAGAGGAGAAGAAGAGACAGCTTATCAAGCAGGTAAAGAGGCACAAAATATCTCGTCCTCCAAATGAAAGTATGTGATCTGGTCCACCATCAACAGAGAATATAGCACCAGCCGCATCAGTAATCAAGCAATGATGCTGCCTGCAGGTCCGGGAGTTGGAGACAGAGTTGGAGGACGAGCGTAAGCAGAAGACCCTGGCGACAGCAGCCAAGAAGAAGTTGGAGACAGACATGAAAGATCTGGAGGGACAGATCGAGACGGCCAGTAAGGGACGGGACGAAGCCATCAAACAGCTCCGCAAGATCCAGGTGAGTGAAGGGACGGATGAAACGCAGCAGCAGAATTTTATTGTAGATTTTACTTCATCTGATGATTTTAGATTTTATCATTTCCTTCTTTTTGAGTATTTGATTATTTGGTGCCTTAGAAGCTTGTACTTAAGCATCTATAAAGTACCATCTACCATCTAAACAGCTGTTTAATTGCGCTGCTGGGAAACTAACTGATAAAGATAGGATCAGTTTTTTAAGGTGCACAACAACGTTTGTGAAGTTCTCCGATATTGTTGCAAACATGAAACGTCACGACTTGGAAACTCTGGCATCTTTGATATTTCCATATTGTCTACTGGTGCCTGATAATTACTGTATGTGGTGCGTTTATGATCTGGAAACTCCTAAATGTGATGCGTACATGATGTAGCACTGCATCAACAATCAGGTCAAAGCTCCAGCTAGTATTGTACTTTAAATATAACCTGTGAATAAATCACATTCTGATGCTCTCCTTATTGCCGTCTCTGTTTCTCTTCCTCACCACCAGGCCCAGATGAAGGACTACCAGAGGGAGTTGGAAGACGCCCGCGCTGCCAGGGAGGAGGTGTTGACCACCGCAAAGGAGAGTGAGAAGAAGGCCAAGGGTCTGGAGGCCGAGCTCATGCAAATGCAGGAGGTGACACATTGGATTCCACACAAGTCAGCAAATTCGTCTAAGAGCAGATTCTGGAAATAAAAGCTTCATCCCTCATGTGTTTCTAGGAACTGGCTGCAGCCGAGAGGGCACGGAAGCAGGCGGAGGCCGAAAGAGACGAGCTGTCTGATGAGCTGTCCAGCAACTCCTCTGGAAAGTGGGTGGAGATTTTACTCTGTTGCTTTGTCCGTGAAATGAACGCAGAAGACAAGTGATGGTCACATTTTGTCTTCCGCTGTGCTCCTCGTGTGCAGGTCAGCCTTGGCAGATGAGAAACGTCGTCTGGAAGCTAAGATCTCCCAGCTGGAGGAGGAGCTGGAGGAAGAGCAGAGCAACATGGAGATCCTCAACGACAGGCTGAGGAAGAGCACGCAGCAGGTGACCAAGACAGTAGCAGCTACTTGTGTCATAAAAGTCCTCAAAAAAGTGCACAGGCCTCATCCCTGTCTTTGCGTGCACTCCCTCTACAGACGGATCAGCTGACCAACGAGCTGCAGACGGAGCGCAGCACCTCCCAGAAGAACGAGAGCGCTCGGCAGCAGATGGAGCGCCAGAACAAGGAGCTGAAAGCCAAGCTCCAGGAGATGGAGAACCAGGTCAAGTCCAAGTTCAAGTCCTCAATCACAGCCTTGGAGGCTAAACTGGCACAAGTGGAGGAGCAGCTGGAGCAGGAGAGCAGGTTGGGGGCAAAGAGTCAAAAATATATTTCAAATGATTTTATGTGATTACAGTCATGAGATAAACCCATGGCTGAGGGGACATACTCATCTAAAACTCAGATGACAAAGAATTCATTTCCCCCTTTCAGTAATGACTGTAGCGCCAATATTATTGTGTCCTAAACACACAATAAAATGCATGGTTCCTTTTAAACCAGGGATGGGCAACTTTGAGGATAGGGAGGGCCACAAAAACTGTGTCCTCAGGGCCACTTTGCACCCCCCCTCGCGGAGCTCCCACAGCACCCCCCCCACTCACGGAGCTCCGACAGATTGATTTCTGGAAATTGACTCGCGGGCCGCACAAAGTGAGGGCGCCAGTTGCCCATCCCTGCTTTAAACAAACAGATATTTCCAGTTCCTTTATTATAACTTATAGGTTTCTATTTTTTTTTCTATCTTCACCTGAGGAAGTTTTCCACAATTCCATCAGTTACACTCGTGTTCCTCTCTGAACTCTTTTGTTCTCTCTCAGGGAGAAGCAGGCATCTGCGAAGAGTCTGCGGCAGAAGGACAAGAAGCTCAAGGACCTGATGATGCAGGTGGAAGACGAAAGGAAACAGGGAGAGCAGTACAAAGACCAGGTACGAGGCTCACACACAAGACTGTACGGTTTTCTCGTTTGCAAAGACAAAGTGTGTCGGTATTTGTGAGTGGATGGATGGTTAGGTGGGATGGCCAATTGAAGGAATACTAAGGTTGTGTATTTCCTCAGGCAGAAAAGTCAAATACCCGCATGAAGCAGCTGAAGCGGCAACTAGAGGAGTCAGAGGAAGAGTCTCAGCGTGCTACAGCCGCCCGCAGGAAGCTGCAGCGAGAGCTGGATGAAGCCACCGAGACCAGCGACGCCATGAGCCGTGAGGTCAACTCTCTCAAGAGCAAACTCAGGTAGTGCCTAAGAGTCTGTCTGTTTGTTCTTTTCTCGTTCACCTTTTTATTTCTGTGACGCTACAACAGGACAGACACCGCAGTAAGAAAAGTAACAGAATGTATGAGTAACAACATGGATATTATACATCTTTTCACACATAATAAATCAACCCAAATGTAGTTAACTGTTTTCTAGATTTGAGTGTTAAAGGTTCAGTCGTCTTCAGAGGGTTGTAGACACACATTCAAAACCGTAAAGTTTTAGTAGAATTGTTCGGTGGACTTACTGAGCAAAAGCAAAACAATGGTGTCCATCTCTATTCCAGAGGCAACCCTGAGCCCAAGGAGTAACACAGCAGGTACCTCTGCGTCTAAAAGTTACCCCATCACATTTCTTAAATACTTACCAAAGCTTTTCATTCCTCATGCACTCTCTTAACGCTACCATTTCTTTTGTTGGGCCTAACGAGAGAAATATGGCTCATCAACTACCATCATTTCCTTAAAATATTGAGCTTTTCATTACACCAATTTCTAACTGATGGCCATATTTTTCTCAGTGCTTGGTTTAATTGCCATAAACCAAACTCATTTTCCTGAGCCAGGAGTCAAATGAGTTACAAAGATAACCAGCGTGCTTAACCTGTAACCAAAGCACCACCTCAACATTGTGCATTTCATCAACACATAACCACTCCTCTCACTGCGGGGATGTTTCTGTGTTTGTATCTGTCTCGTGACCATCTCTGTGGCATTTTAGGCGTGGAAATGAGCCCTCCTTTGGCAGCACGGCTCGGCGTATGGGTGGAGGCCGAAGGGTGGTCGACGACGCCTCAGAGGAGGAAGCCGACTCCCAAAGCGACCTCAATGGAACCAAGTCTGCGGAGTGAGGGACGTCCAATAACCAGATATATGAGAATTACCTACCAGGGCACGGTCTGCCACTTTAACAGAGAATAACTTCAAAGCCTGTTATGTTATCTAGTTCTTCCATATCAAAATATATCCCAATAGTGTACTGATCTATCGTCTTGTTTCAGAGCACCTTTTTCTTGACACGCAATAATTAGAAGGACTTGATATCAACGAGGGGAGTTGTTTTGGTGGCTCTGCTGATGTGCGATTCCTTTTATTGTATTTCTTTTTTACACTGTTTTGTAATGCACTGAATGACCGATTTCTTCTTTTGCAAGGTTTTGTACACAAACATAGGTGCCTCTAATTATCACGCTAACCTGCCAGAAAAGCCTCAGGTCTCCACAATAAGACACCTTAAAACTTAAAAAGCAGAGACCTCATGTAAATCTGTGGATCTGCAACTCGTCCTGTTGCCTGTGACTGCTGTTAGTGTTTCACAGCAGCACTGACGGATTGGATGTGTAGAAGTTTTT
Source organism: Cottoperca gobio (assembly GCF_900634415.1). Classification (NCBI taxonomy): domain Eukaryota; kingdom Metazoa; phylum Chordata; class Actinopteri; order Perciformes; family Bovichtidae; genus Cottoperca; species Cottoperca gobio. Next base: position 18,993,159 of record NC_041355.1, read on the forward strand.
CTATACTCTGCATCCAGTCAGTGCTGCTGTTTGTACCCCAACAAATATTTAGCTGTTAAAACATTTACTAAAGTCACCGTTCTATATTATTTGCACTTTTCTTGCGCCCCGGTATGTTTGGATTAGTTTTACTCTGTAATGTCAGAATGTTTTAGGTCAGATAAGGTTTCGGGTCAGAGCCAGATTTTAGCATTGGGCATCTTAATTTTATATTTTTCGTCTGTTTTGTCCTGATTTATTGTACATGTTAAAAAAAAAAAGCCCCTCATCACCTGACAACCAACTCAATCTCATTTGATCATGTTATGCGTAATCAACTGATGTTTACATGACACCAATCATATTTATCTGTTGAACCACCTGCACAAGAAATAAAGATCTTATTAAAAAACAAACATTGATTTTCTCTTTTTTTAATGTTTCAGTCTTGGGTCAGTAACTTCAAAGGTCATCAGAACATTACTCTCATCTGCTCCGTTCAATAGAAAAAACAACTGCAAACCAACAGGATCAAAGTTGGGTATAGTACCTCAGGCACATACAGTTTAAAGTCCAAATACAGAAACAGCTGCAGAGGTGCTGCATACAAACAAACAGTACACCGTGGTCGTGGATTACAGTTAGCTCGTGTTAGTTCAAGGAAGAGGGGCAGCTCTCGTATGCATTAAGCACAAGGTAACTTCACACATGGGCTACACCGCAGTATACAGTGACAGCCGCCGTATAAATGTGATATTTAGATATGAGCTGTAATGTTTGCTTAATGAGCTGCTGGATGGCAGTAGTGACAATGAACCGGAAACATTTCAGGGAAAAGCAAAACTGTCACATTAAATCACTCTATTTCCCCCAATCACAATATCTCTTACTAAAAGGCAAGAAAGGGTATTCAATATAGGCTCTATATACCTACACAAATATACTATGAACTGTGCTCATCTTTGACCTGTTAAAATCTATTATTGCTTGGTACTTCTTCTCAGTCGCCCACCATATATATCTCCTGATGGCAGACAGGAGGTCTCACACCTAATAGGGAATTATTACTATACATTCAGTAGTAAACATGTGCCCATCTAACTTCTACAGTAAACTTAAATCTGTATAAAAGTCATTGGTAACAACTAGATCATAAATCTGCAACATGAACATAAACATCTTATCTGTGAGGCAGAAAACCTATTCCTATTCTTCCTATTCATAAGCATTGCATATCAGATAATAATGAGTCGGCAAAAACAAGTCTGTGCAATGGCAGAAAGGAGGTGATAGAAAGAACCTGGGTCCAACTGAATAGCATGCGAAATTAAAACCAGCCTGAAGTGACATCATCTCATTCCTGGACGCCTGGCAGCGTGAGGAATAGATAATCCGCTTCATTTATTTAAACTGTACAAACTAAAGAGGTAATAACATTGATGAAGGCAGCGATGGCTAAGATGCGAACACCAGTTCCTGTCAGTAATTTAAAACTTTTTGTAACAGTGGAAAATATTGAGTCTCTTCTAGAAAGCAAATATTGAATGGCTCGGCTTGGGAAAATTATTTTAACCAACTTAAAATAATGCCGGTGTTGTTCAATGCTACATAGTTCGAGGCCAAAGAATAAAGAACAAAAACAGACTTGTTATTGAAATTACTAACCAGGTTTTACTGTGTTTTTATATCAGATTCAAAGAGGGAAAAACCCTAACCCATTACTTTAATCTTTGATCAGCTTTGGTTTGGATTTGGTCATAAACATTATTTGTATGATCAAACCTTTTTTTAGAAATGACACTCCAGGTTCTTGGTCCCGTCATCAGGCTCACATCCAGCGGCTGTTATTACTACCACTGGCTCTTATTCATGATCAATGGACAAGTGCAACAACCACCCAAAAAGGTTTTTCTCTGGGAGGAGTAATGTTTGGACAGCCCTGTTGATCCACCACAGAAAGCACATCAGTAGACACAGAAGGATTTGTTTTAGATGCTACCCACCAGTGTCAAAGATACAGCAGAAGAGATAGTGTGAGCAGGTTAGGTTCTCCGTTCCTTGATGTTACACAAGCTGTAGTGCTGCTTCCTTTGATAGATATGTTGTGATAGTAGCCTGAGGCAGCTGAAGTCCATGCACGGATTATGTGGGGCACGGATCGAGGAGAATGTCTTTCTTGTTCAAAACCGTTCAGCAGGGCATGTGGCGTCAAGGGAAGACAGTTCAGTTCAAAGTCCCATTGCTGTAGTTTATTAAGGATGGAGAAGGGACGAGGGGGGGATGGTGTCAGGTTGTTGAAGGAGGGAGGTGGTTCGCCCTCTTTTTGCTCTCATAGCAGAATCTTGACCCCTGCCTGCGGAGACTGGGCGCCCTGGGAGACGCCTCTCGGAGGAGCTGGTCCAAATTCTAACCGCTTCACTAAACTGCAAGACAAGATGTAGCACACACACACACACACACACACACACACACACTCATGAGCAAACCTCAGATTCCACTAAGAAAGCACTTCTTATTCCCAATATGTGTTGCCTTCTATGTAACAACTGAAAGAACCACAGGAACAAGAGTTTACACTTTAGACTGTGCTGCTGTTTGTTTTCCTCACCTGTCGTACTGAGGAGGGGGGCTCATGCTGCTCGCTTGGACCTCGGGCCCTCTTTCTAAACCAGAAGGACTAACAGGGCCAGCCGGAAGTGCAGGTCTGCAGACTGACGTGTCGTACACAAAGTCTCGACAGGATGCCAACTTTGACTCCAGATTCTGGCAGGGGTATTAAAAAGTAGTCAGCTCATACATGGAAAAAAACCAAATGCGTGGTGATTCTATTTAGTGATAACACTGTCCTGTAGAGCATGCATTCACTGCGTATTGTATTATCAATTTCAAATCTCTTACTCCAACTTTTCTCAGCAGCTCCCCGACAATGTTGAGTGCAGATATTCTAGCAGACGTAGTGAGGGGAGTCCCCGTTAGACCATCACCTAAAACAAAACAGATATAACATGTGAACACATATGTTAATACAAAGTTGGTTTATTCACTGTCACGGTCGGTTTCACTGTAGTCAAAGTTTTTATTTTCACCTCGTCGTATACTGGAAGCAGGGGGCGTGGCAAATGAGCTGAGGGGTTTGGAGGGTGTGACAGGGATGGATGGGTTACCGGCTGAGGGGCACAACAGATCTGGGTCTTTGCCCAGGCTGCTGGATGGCCGTCTTTCCTTATGACGTACAGCCAGCTCCTGGCGAAGGTCTGACATAAACAAGACAAGCACATGGGTCATTCCCTAACAACTCTTATAAAAATATTTAAATTCAAAAAAGAACTCACAGTTTATGTCATGGATTTTCTTGAAAAGATTCATGTGATAACGTCTATTAAATTCATGGGACCTTGCAATATCCCATAGCTCTACTCAAAAACGAATAGAGGACACACACGCACGCGCACAATTTGGTGCAGCTATCAAAATTCACTGAGTGAGGCACATTGTCAGTTTGTAGAGAAATCAGCAGTTTGTGTAAACTTGAGAAGCTACAGTGAGTGTGAGTTTAGTGTGTATACCTCTGGATTCATCCTTCAGCCTCTGAACAGACTCCAGTAGATTCTCCTTCTCATCCAACTCACTTTCAAGAAAGGCATTCCTCTCAATGACGTGATTCATCCGCTGCTCAAAGTCCTCCAGAGACATGATGGTAGCCCTGGGACAAAGGAGAGAACGGGCCAATAAAGGTTAACACTGGATTTATTGTGCATATATTAGAGTTGTGTGCAACAGTACAACTGTGTGTGTATGTGTAATAAAGACAGAGTGCCACTGACCTTTTGGTCCTCTCCAGGTCGTCATTGGACTGCTCTAGCTCTCTGATGTATTTCTGCAGGTGATCTTTCACTGCTGTGGTTTGTGCCAGATCTTCCTCCAGGGTCGAGATGTGCCTAAAAGCATCAGAATGCTGCGTCTCAAATTTCTCCTGCAAAACATCACACAAGACAAATTAATTAACATTGGCAATGTCAGCTTTGCATTGTCATGGTAGATTAATCAATGCCGCTGTAGGCATGTTTCAATAAGAGGATCCCTGTATTTTTTTTTTAATTAGGTGGGACAAATAAAACACTTTGAATCTTCTTTTTCATCAGAGGTTTTTAACACAATCCTGCATTCACTTCCCTCATTTATGTTCTCTTCCCCAGGGATCACTGAACTAAAATAGCAGTCAGCTGCCTAACTAGGCAGCAACTTTCCTTTTGGCACTGGGAACGATATGCTGAATTTGGGTTGGCTTGAGGCCGTCTACGGTTGCGTCTCTTTTTCTCTGTCTTCATCACACATCATTAACTGGAGCTCCAGAGCTTGCCCAGCTCTGTAGGGACCATGGCCTATTTATAATCAAGGTGCTCCACCTTTATATTTTCCAGTTCCATGCGGAGTCGGTTGTTGTCTAAAAGCAGCTCTTTGTTTCGACCCTCACACTGCTTCAGCTCGGTTTCCAGCTCTGCTTCATAGTCTCGACTCATCTGCTGAAACTCCTGCAGCTCCTCCTGAGCCTCATCAGCCCTGATGACAAAACAATATTGTTGTAGAACATGTGTATAGCTTTAATGCATGATTATTATTTAAATTGACCATTATATACTGTCTAAGGAATATTGTTTTCCTAATCTTAGTTACCTTTGCTGATGTGCATCTGCCTGCTCCTTCCAGAAGCCCAGCTCCTCTTCTAGGGATGCAAACTTGTGCATTGGCTCTACCATGTCTGCTGCTTTGCGTCAGGATGATGGGGATGGGAAACCTAACTGTAAAGTAAAACATAAAACTGTACTTATCTGCCATAAGAGTACAGACATCCTTACCATTCAAAAACACAACTGTAACGGTCACCGAATGCTAACCAGGTTAGCTAGCGTTAGTCTACAGCGCTATGTATCTGGGTATGATAAGGCTGTGGGAAGTAAAACTACAGAAATATGTTTATACATGGATTTCTATCAAGTACGAAAAAGTACAAATGTGAACTGAACGCGTTAGCCACTTTTTAAAGCCAACAGCGGTGTTGGAAAGTCCATACCAGGGCTAAGCGTTTCCGCTAAGCTAATATAGCTTAGTTAGCTAAGCGACTTATAGCTAGCCAGAATGTTTTATCTCAAAACAGTGAAAAGTAGAAACTAGGCAGACTCACCCGCATATAAGGGAACGACTAAAACATGCTATAGCTAAGGGAATGTATTTCGAGAGAAGACTAAATTGTCCGGACTTACGTATTGTGATTGCACAAACTAATCTCTCATTACGTTAAGACGGTGCTCAACTCACCAACCAAATATAAACGACGCTTCGGTTCTCAAACGCCATTGGACAATAGAGATGACGTTGAGAACATATTATCCAATCATATTATATTATTCAACTTGTAGCTGCGGAAGGTGGAGTCACCGAAACCACTATAGATACAAAGTTGTGCTAACCCCCCCGTCGACATGTGATGGTGCAATAACAACAAAGAAGTGATATACAAACAGACAGTCCTCTAGGGTTTCATGAATAATTGTCAAAGTTAAAAGTAGAATTAAAGAAAAGTCTTAATGCACCACTAAGATCGATACACAAACAATGACTTTTTATGTATCATATTTATTACAGGGCAGTTCTTTGCATGATATTGTAATGTACCGATGTTTCTAATTTTCTGGTAATATTCCAGAAATCAGTATTTTTGAATTAAAAACATCCTAATTTAATTGTATAACGGCCTCTGAAATGCTTTACCTCTGACAACCATTGGTATTGACATATCATCCCCCCCATAAATATTTATTCATCTTTCATTTAAAATGCAGAGCTGCCATTAGTCCATCAGTTTGGACAACCCAGGGTGTAACTCCCTCCAAGCACAGACAGACACAAGTGGCTTTCTTATAACGGGTTTATTTGGAGCTTTCTCTCCTCCAGATCCACCGTGAAAACTAAACATAACAAACAAACGATGTAGCATAACCTCATACCAACGTAAATAACAGTACAATACAAACAACTATACCTCGTTGGCTGCATGCTATAACCTGAGGAAGTCTTGTGGTGTCGTTGGAAGCGCACTGAAGTCTTTTGTCCCCGGTCCAAACTTTCCTCCGGAGCTCTTAAGTGTCCATTTGGTCGCAGGTGTTGCACGTCTTAATTACACGGGAGCAACCAAACGAGACTTCCGCCGAGACTTCACAATAAAACTTATGTATACTAAATTAAATAATGTGAACAACAAATTCAACTTAAATACATTGTAAATCATGAGGTTCTCTTGTAAACTGTAATAAATTATAATTATAGAAAACAATCAAATGGCTACAGTTACACTCCCACCAAATTACACAAATCTTATTGTGGGATTTTTTAAAAACAAAGTTTCAAGTAAATATTTGAATAACAAGTCCTGTGAACTCTTTTAAACCTTGGATTTCTAGTTCCTTCCGGAGCATGTCGCTGATTCGGACTGCAACAACTGCCACCGAGAGTTCAAGTCTTGGTATAGTTGTAACCTTGGTTGGTGAAACTCTTGACTTCCCTATTACCAGACTGCAATGGACTTCATCTAATTTGTTGATGACTCGCAGATAAGTACATTCTCCATATCCAGAGACACTTGCGTCCGCAAAATGGTGCAGCTCATATGTCTTGACATTGCCGAAAGTTGATGGTACGAAGCATCTTTTGATTTGTATTTCTGCCAGATTGGTTAGGTCTCTGACCCAGAACTCCCACTGATGCCTTAGTTTTTCCGGAAGTTCCTCATCCCAGCCGATCTTGTCTCTGCACATTTGCTGGAGTATTTGTTTACCCAAAAGGACGAAAGGTGACATGAAACCTAAGGGATCATAAACAGACGCTACAGTAGAGAGTACACCTCTTCTTGTTAGAGGGTTAAGTTTTACTTGCACTCTGAATTTGAAAGAGTCTGATATGATGCACCACTCTACTCCTAAAGCTCTCTCCATATGCGGTGAACTCAAAGCCATGTTAAAATCTTTGGTTGTGGTGCGTTCTTCTTCTGGGATGGTTTCCATCACATTCTCACTGTTAGAAACAAACTTGTAGAGTCTTAGCTTTCCAGTGCAGCAAAGTTCTCTGGCTTCTTTGATGAGTTCGGTGGCTTTCTTCTCAGTTTGATAGCTCGCCAAACCATCGTCAATGTAAACATTTCCTTGAATGAAGCGTATAGCATCTTCACTAAACTGACCTTGGCCTTGTGCTGCCAGATTTTTAAGGCCGAAGTTGGCACAGCCAGGAGACGAGGCTGCTCCAAACAAATGGACCTTCATTCTGTAGATTGAGGGATTGTTTTCCAAGTTGCCGCTCTCCCACCATAGGAATCTTAAATAATCTTGATCTTCCCTTTTCACTTGAAACTGGTGGAACATTCTTTCAACATCACACATGACTGCATCTATAAAGTTTACGTAGTCCTTGTAGTACTTTGGATCTTTCTTCAGTCTCCTTTTAAGACAATTCAGGCGGTGTATCGCACATGTCTTGTTGTCCGGTAATTTCGGTCTTTCCCCTTTAAACGGTAATGGCATCTCATAGTGGCCATTTTCTTTGTGTGTGATGCTCTCTCTTAACGTCGACAGGAACTTGAGATCTTCTTGGGAAACAGGATCATCTTCTCCAATTCTTTCTGAGAAGTCTGATTCAAGGACTCTTAATATGTCTGAGAGAGTTATTTATTTTACTTTGATTCGGCTCACATAGTATATTACATTTTTGAGATTGAGAGAAGGTTCCACCTCTGGTGTCACTTGTTTCACTACTATACGATGGTTGATTCCAATGGCGTCGCCATAATTTACACAGGGATTCCCATGGCCAATAATACTCCATCTAAGGTCTGTGTGCTGTGCATAAGGCTGACATTCTTTGCCAGATACAACTTCACTTGGAAGTAAGGCTTGTGAGCAATTGTAACCAATGAGCAGACCTACTTCACGGTCTTGCAGAGGGGCAATCTCTTCTTGAAGATGCTCTAGATGGGACCAAACTCTTGCAGTTCCGTCTGTTGGTATGCGAGTTCTGTTGGCTGGAATAAACTCACGTGTGTAGACCAGTGGTAAAGGGATCTTCTTACCGGAGTAAAAGCCTCTAACTTGTATGTGATTTACTCTTTGGGAGCTTACTACTGTGGACCTTGAGGTCATAGTAGAGAGCTTGAGCTTGACTGGTACTTTGTCTGCTGCCAAAGCCTCAGCTACTTCACGAAGCACAAAGGTTGTGTCACTTTGAGAATCCAACAGTGCATATACAAGAATTTCTTCAGCTGGTTGCGTTGTGGATGAAAGCTAGACCGGAACTATAGCAGCAGTTTGTGTGTTAACTTCATCACAAATTACTCTATTTGAAGTAGCGGCTTTGGTCATTTCTTCGTGTTGTGTTGATTGAGATCTTTCTGTGTACCTTTGAGTTACATTACATTACATTACAGTTCATTTAGCTGATGCTTTTGTCCAAAGCGACGTACAAAAAGTGCAAACAATCATGGAGATACAACTCCGAACAGCAAGAATCTTGTACGTACAATAGCTTCAAATAGGTACAATCGTATAAGTGAACACTGTCTTCAAATAGCCAGTTTGAAGTGCAACAACATAAGTGCAACATACAGAAACAATAGAATACAAATTCAACTATTAGCTATAAATAAGCCAAACCAATACCAGTGCAACATACAAAGTACAGTTATTAAGTTTTCTTCATTCGCCAAGGTGCAGGTGAGTTTTCAGTCTGCGCCGGAAGGTGTGTCTGCTGTCCTCACATCAATGGGGAGGTCGTTCCACCATTTTGGAGCCAGGATAGCAAACAGGCGGGTTTTGTTCGAGGGAAATCTGGATCCCACTCGTAGTGAGGGAGTGGCGAGCCGATTGGTCGACGCAGAGCGAAGTGAACACGCTGAGGTGTATGGTTCGACAATGGCCTGGATGGAGGAAGGGGCTGATCCATTCAAAGCACGGTAGGCCAGCACCAGAGTCTTGAAGCAGATTCGGGCCGCCACTGGTAGCCAGTGAAGGGAGCGGAGAAGCGGTGTAGTGTGGGAGAACTTGGGTAGATTGAAGACCAGTCGGGCTGCTGCATTCTGGATCAGTTGTAGAGGTCGAATGGCACATGCAGTCAGTCCAGGAGGAGAGAGTTGCAGTAGTCAAGGCAGGAGATGACAAGAGCCTGAACAAGAACCTGCGTCGCCTTATGAGTCAGTAGGGGACGTATCCTACTGTTGTACAGAGTGCATCTGCAGGAGCGGGTTGTTGCAGCGATGTTGGGACCGAATTATCGTTGGTTGTTGTTGAGGAAAAGGTTGAAGAACTCGGAGCTTGAATGTCGAATCAAAACAGCAATCTTCTAGTTAAATCGATATTTATTAACATGTCAAACATGGAAAATACTCTCAGCTGAGGGCACAAATCACGTAATACATTCAGTGCAGAAAATACATATTGTGCAGAAATACATATTGATTGAGGTAGACAAATACATATGATAGTCTTTCAAGTGTGGATTAATACAATGAGGAGTTATTTACTTCACATTGTCCAGCGTCACACCCAGATTCCTTGCAGTCAGAGTCGGGGAAACAACAGAGGTGCCGATGTTAATGGTAAGGTCTTGGATGGGAGAGCCCTTATCTGGAAGGAAAAGGAGCTCGGTCTTGTCAAGGTTGAGTTTCCAGTGATGTGCGGCCATCCACCGAGAGATATCAGCCAGACAAGCCGAGATCCGTGCCTCCACCTGGGTTTCAGATCTGGGAAAAGACAGAATCAGTTGAGTGTCATCTGCGTAGCTGTGGTAGGAGAAACCATGAGAGTGAATGACAGAGCCAATTGAGTTGGTGTACAGTGAAAAGAGGAGAGGCCCCAGGACAGAGCCCTGAGGTACCCCGGTGGTGAGTTGACAGGGGTCCGACAGAGCCCCTCTCCAAGTTACCCTGTAGGTGCAATCCTTTAGGTAGGATGAGAGCAGGGAGAGAGCAGAGCCGGAGACTCCCAGTTCTTAGAGGGTGTGGAGGAGGATCTGGTGGTTCACTGTGTTAAACGCAGCAGAAAGGTCCAGAAGGATGACAACAGAGGAGAGGGAGGCTGCTCTAGCAGCGTGGAGTTCCTCAGTGACAGCGAGGAGGACAGTCTCGCCTTGAAACCAGATTGGTGCGGATCAAGAAGGTTGTTCTGGTGAAGGTAAGACCAGAGTTGATTAAAGACTGCACGCTCAAGTGTTTTGGAAAGAAAAGAAAGAAGAGAGACAGGTCTGTAGTTGTTGACTTCAGAAGGATCGAGTGAGGGTTTATTTAAGAGAGGGTTCACTCTTGCCTCTTCATTCGAAGAGAGAGTGGAGAAAGAAGTAAGAGTGGGGGGAAGTGATGTGGATGGTGAACAAATGAGGTTAGTCGGCAAGTCAGAAAATAAAGAGCGTATGTCATCTATCTTTTTTACAAAGTAGTTGACAAAGTGGGGCGGTAGGAGGGAAGAAGGTGGTGGGGGACTGGGAGGGTTGAGGAGGGTGGAGAAGATCTTTGTTGGAAGAAAGTGCTTTTCGCTTCTGAAATTGAAGAAGAGAAAGAGGAGAGAAGAGTTTGAAAGGTAAGCAGGTCGTGAGGGTGTTTTGATTTCAGCCATTTTCTTTCAGCTCTCTGTAGGATGGCTCTGTTAGCACGCACAGGGTCATCCAACCAGGGAGCTGGAGGGGTCTAGCGAACCTGCTGCAGAGTGAGAGGATAGAGGGAGTCCAGAGAGGAGGACAGAGTAGAGTGTCTGTGGCAGAGTTGGCACACATGAGTGAGAAGGAGTCAGGAGAAGGAAGGGCCGAGAGGACAGCTGAGGCAAGAGAAGAGGGAGAGAGGGAGAGAGGGAGCGGAGGTTACGGCGGAGGGGTACAGTTTTAGGGGAGATAGGTTTGTTAGTTTGGGAGAGGGGGAGGGAGTAGGATATGAAAAAGTGATCAGAGATGTGAAGTGGGGTTACAGAGTTTGAGGTTGAGCAGTTTCTGGTGAATATGAGGTTGAGGTGGTTGCCAGCTTTGTGAGTAGGAGGGGAGGGAGACAAGGAGAGAGCAAAAGAAGACATGAGAGATAATAAGTCTGTTGACTTCTGTGACTGGATGTTAAAGTCACCGAGAAGTACGAGCAGAGGGCCATTTACAGGGATGTTGGAGAGAAGAACGTCCAATTCCTCCAAAAACTCCCCCAAAGGACCTGGAGGACGGTAGAGAACAACAATGTTTAATGTAACCGGCTTTGTTACAGTGACAGCATGAAATTTGAAAGACGAGTGAGTGAAGTCTGGCAGTGGGTAAAGAGAAAAACTCCATTTGGGAGAGATCAGCAGACCAGTGCCACCTCCTCGTCCAGTGGTTCTGGGCGAGTGGGAGAAGGAGTAGGCTGTGGAGAGCAGCAGGGGTGGAAGTGTTATCAAGTGTGATCCAAGTCTCAGTGAGGGCAAGGAAGTCGAGGGATTGATGGGAGGCGTAGCCAGAGATGAACTCAGTCTTGCAAGTGGCCGACCGGCAGTTCCACAGGCCACCTGTGACGAGGTGTTGGGTCTGAGAGGAGCGGGTGGGATATACAAAAGCAGAGAGGTTACGGTGGTGTTGCGAACATGTGCGAGGCCTGTAATATCTACAAGAAGAGACATGAACGGGACAACGCACCAACAACTGTCTTTTCTTAAATTAAGACTTAATTACCTAGGTGGCTACAGCTGTGTTAGCCACACCCACTGTAATCAGTCCACTGATGGCTTACAATGAAACTGATTCAGGAGTCAAGACTTCAAAACAAAGTACACTTTAGCAGACAACCTATTAAAAGCTACACACTTTAACTTAGTAAAAAACTCACTCAGTGAAACAATATTCTCACAGTTGTGGTAGAAGATCCTCCAAGATTAAGAAGCACTGAATTTGGTGTGATTTTCTAGAGAGTATTTATCTAATTTCAGCTGTGTTAGCCACACCCATTGTAATCAGTCCACTGATGGCTTACAATGAAACTGATTCAGGAGTCAAGACTTTGGATTTGTACTTTAGCTTTTGATTAGCCTTTGGTGGTCGCTGTTCTTTGGTTCGATCCTCGTTCAGACAGGTAGGATGCCTCTTGCACGCGTCACAAACACTCCTACAGCTCTTTGAGTGATGACCAGTCCTGAGACAACCAAAACATAGCTTTTCAGCTTGAATGAATTTAATTCGATCTGTAATTGTTTGCTCCATGAACTTCCTGCATTTGTGCAACATGTGCCCAATTCGCTTACAGAAAATGCATGTAACGAAAGTCTTTTCATAGGAGCTTGTGGTCAGTGTCTTTGCTCCAAAGCTTTGCCGTCTTTGCACTTTTGTTTTTTCTGCTTCACTTTGTTTCAGTGACTGCAGTGATGTGATAGGGTTGCAGGCAATTTTTGCTTCTCTCGTCAGAAATTTGACAAATTGGCTGAAGGAGGGGAATTGGTTAATCTCTTCTTGTACCTCAATAACCTTGCGGTTCCATCTCGCTGTTAGCCAATCCGGTAACTTTTAAAGTATTTGCCTGTTTTCATTACAGTCATTTAAGATTTCCAATGCCTTGATGTGGACCATGGCAGCCTCACAACTACGGAGAAAATCACCAAACTCTCTTAGCTCAAAGCTATCCTTAGACCCTATCTTGGGCCACGCATGGAGCTTGTCTCGGTAGGACTTCGCAATTGTAAAAGGATTACCGTATCTCTCCTCCAAAATCTCCCATGCTGCAACATAGGCAGATTCAGTTCCGAGTAGAAAATAGCCATCAATTGCTTTCTCTGCTTGTCCACTCTACTGGCAGTTAAAGCACCTGCTCGTGTCTTCACCAGCTCTGCTGTGCTTTCATTTGAGGAGGTGACCACAGCTTGCGGAACAGGCCTTGTGGGAGCCCGCACTTGGTCATTTACCCCCCATCTCATTCTTCTTTCCACTCTTCTTTTATGGAATCTTCCTGGTCATACACCCATATCCTTGCTTGTGCTGCATTGAGACTTTTCAATACCTCCAAATGCTGTATTTTCATCCGTTTGTCCTCCAGAGTCTTCTGTAGAGCTACATGCTCTTCTTCCATTCTAGCTCTAATGTTTGCGTCCTCTTCCTCGCTCTGTATTTTTCGTTCTAAACAACGTCTAACACATGCTGTCTCTTCTGCAGCTATCTTTCTTTTAACTTCTACTTCCAAATGCTTTATTTCCAATTGTTCTCTTTCTTGTTCTTGTAACACTTTCAGAACAGCTTGGCTTGCAGCAGCTTCAGCAGCAGCCTCCCGTCTTTTTACAGAAGACCTGCCCGAACGCTTTGAGCTGCTTTTCAAGGAAGAACCAGATTTGTAGGTGCTTGTATCAAAGAGAGAGCCTGCTTCTGGCCAATCTTCTTCTGTAATCCTTCCATCCAGTAAACTTGATGCTCTGTTTAGAACAAACTTAGACATCTCTACACACAGATCCACTCTTTGGCGTGTGTCTTGGTCTGGAGTTGATGGTCTACTTTACGTAGATCATCATAAACACGTTGGACATCTGCAGAGAGACTTGTGACTTCCCCAATGATGTCATTTATCAGACCCTCAGGTAAAGGCTCTGTAGATTGTGATAATGGCTGCTTCGAAGAGTTGACTTGTGCTTTCCATTTGTCATAAATGTAGTTGAAGCGCTATCGTTTTTTCCTCTTGTATTGCTTTACCTTTCTCTGTCAGAGTCTTGGTTCTCTGACCTCTTCTTGGTTGCTGCGCTTCAGCATCCTCCGCTTGATCTTCTGATACATGGTCTTGAGAATTTGCACTATCCTTAACGTAGATTGTAGGCTTTGACATTTTCAACTCCACAGTAACCCACTTTTACCAGAAGAAAATGTAACCCTTTAAAACTTACTCCTATGTAAATGTCCCTTTAATGTTTACTTTAAAGCCGAAATGTCTCTAATGTTAACAATTTGAAAAACAAAGTTGCATTTAGAAAATTGAAACCGTGCATAACTCTTATTATTTCCAAAACACTTTGATATATATACAGGACTGTCTCAGAAAATTAGAATATTGTGATAAAGTTCTTTATTTTCTGTAATGCAATTTAAAAAAACAAAAATGTCATGCATTCTGGATTCATTCAACTGAAATATTGCAAGCCTTTTATTATTTTAATATTGCTGATTATGGCTTACAGCTTAAGAAAACTCAAAAATCCTATCTCAAAAAATTAGAATAGTTCCTCAGACCAAGTAAAAAAAAAGATTTATAACAGCAAAACAAAATCAAACATTTGAAAATGTCCATTAATGCACTCAGTACTTGGTTGGGAATCCTTTTGCACGGATTACTGCATCAATGCGGCGTGGCATGGAGGCAATCAGCCTGTGGCATTGCTGAGGTGTTATGGATGCCCAGGATGCTTCAATAGCGGCCTTTAGCTCATTAGCATTGTTGGGTCTGGTGTCTTTCAGCTTCTTCTTCACAATACCCCACATATTCTCTATGGGGTTCAGGTCAGGGGAATTGGCAGGCCAATCGAGGACAGTAATGCCATGGTCAGTACACCAGTTACTGGTGGTTTTGGCACTGTGGGCAGGTGCCAGATCATGCTGGAAAATGAATTCCTCATCTCATAGAGCTTTTCAGCAGATGGAAGCATGTAGTGCTCTAAAATCTCTTGGTACACAGCTGTATTTACTCTGGGCTTGATGAAACACAGTGGACCAACACCAGCAGCTGACATGGCTCCCCAAACCATCGCTGACTGTGGGAACTTCACACTGGATTTCAAGCAACTTGGATTTTGCTCCTCTCCAGCCTTTCTCCAGACTCTGGCGCCTTGACTTCCAAATGAAATACAAAACTTGCTTTCGTCTGAAAAGAGGACTTTGGACCACTCTGCAACTGTCCAGTGCTTCTTTTCCATAGCCCAAGTCAGACGCTTCTTCCGTTGTCTTGAGTTCAGAAGTGGCTTGACCATGGGAATACGGCTATTGTAGCCCATTTCCCGGACACGTCTGTGAACAGTGGCTTTTGATACCTGGACTCCAGCTTCAGTCCACTGTCTTTGAAGCTCCCCCAAATTCTGGAAGCGACTCTTCTTCACAATGCTGTTAAGGCTGCGGTCATCTCTCTTGGTTGTGCAGCGTTTCCTGCCACATTTCCCCCTTCCAACAGACTTTTTGTGGATGTGCTTTGAAACTGCACTCTGTGAACAGCTTGCTCTTTGAGACATTTCTTTTTGTGTCTTACCCTCCTGATGGAGGGTGTCAATGATGGTCCTCTGGACAGCAGTCAGATCAGCAGTCTTCCCCATACTTGTGATTTAGTTTACTGAACCAAGCTGAGTGTTTTTCAAGGCTCAGGAAACCCTTGCAGGTGTTTCGAGTTAATTAGACGATTCAAGTGATTCGTTGAACACCCTACTAGTATACTTTTTCATGATATTCTAATATTTAGAGATAGGATATTTGAGTTTTCTTAAGCTGTATGCCATAATCAGCAATATTAAAATAATAAAAGGCTTGCAATATTTCAGTTGATTTGTAATGAATCCAGAATGTATGACATTTTTGTTTTTTTAATTGCATTACAGAAAATAAAGAACTTTATCACAATATTCTAATTTTCTGAGACAGTCCTGTATATATATATTAATTAACCCTTTAACTTTGGCACTTTAATTCTCTCAACAAATGGCAAGCTGGCCAACATAAATACATGAGCCAAACCACAGTAGATCTCATTCACAGTAAAACATATATTTTAGCAAACCTTTACCCAAGACATCTTCTTAGACCACTCTTAACTTATTAGGGTCCAAGCTCTTAATAGATTTGTCTTTGAACTTTGCCTTTCAAAACTGTGTGAGACTTCTTACAGTGTGTGTGTATGGCGTGTTTTCGGCTCATCCTTCAGTCCTACTGATGACGAAAGGCTCACTGGTCTTTCACAGTTGCCGCATCGTCAATTAAAGCACACTCGAGTCGATGGACAGGCGAGTTTTCACTGTAACTCCCTCCAAGCACAGGCAGACACAAGTGGCTTTCTTATAACGGGTTTATTTGGAGCTTTCTCTCCTCCAGATCCACCGTGAAAACTAAACATAACAAACAAACAAACAAACAAACGATGTAGCATAACCTCATACCAACGTAAACGGTACAATACAAACAACTATACCTCGTTGGCTGCATGCTATAACCTGAGGAAGTCTTGTGGTGTCGTTGGAAGCGCACTGAAGTCTTTTGTCCCCGGTCCAAACTTTCCTCCGGAGCTCTTAAAACCTCTTAACGTGTGCAGGCCCGCCGGCGGGCCAAGCAGGAGTTTCATTGCGCCTGTACATGTACATTTTTGAATTCAGAAAAAAAAAAATATTATTTTAATATTTTTGGAAAGCTTAGAATCTCGTATATTTTAATATTGAGATGAAAATCACAACAGCTGTACAATCAGCTCCTCAAACTAGCAAGTACACGCATAACTTTGAGCCCAATTGCCTATAAAGCCTCATAAATATCCTCTTTTCAGCAATATTTTGAAAAAGACGCTCATAAGCCATTGCCCACACGTTCGTTTCCGGTAAAAGATATCCACTGTGAACATCGTCACATCGATAAAAGTCCATGAACAGGTGTTGCAATCTGTGAAATCAGCTGATCGATTTTTACATTGTGTGATCATAAACAGTCATAACTTAATATCTCGTGCGCTCATCACGGTTCAGACACATCCTGGTTTTAGCGCGGGCTCTCAGCATTAGATTGACACTTCATTTGAGCCAATCGGAGCTTCAATTGGATTTTTACAACCTTCATGAGCCAATGAGTGTCAACTTGATAAGAAAGTGCCCACCCTCTTCTTTTGTTACAGACTGACCCTGGACCAGCTCAGCGTCCTGGTGGCGCGCGCATCGTATAGAAAATGAACGCCTCTTTCGTTAGATGCGTCACTTCCCTTGGTTTGTTTTTTCAAAATATTATTTATTGTACAGAAAAAATACAAAAAAACATAAAAATATTAGAAAAAATACTTCACTTACTCTGTGTGATTACTACTAACAGGGAATATGGGTATATAATAGTTATTTATAAATAAATAAAAATTATATTTATTAATAAATATTATATGTACAGTACATGTACATATTATAATATTTATTAATAAATATAATATGTACAGTACATGTACATATTGCACAGTTGGTGTACGCCTGGTGTTACTATTAGAAAAACCTGTCTAAGTTTTTATCCCTTTTTATCTGAAATTTGGTGGTGAACTTATAACACTTGGTTCTATGTTTCTATTGTGTATTTCAGCTCGGGACTACCAGCTATACCCATCTTCAGACATCTTTTTCAAAAAATAAATTCTGGCGGAGTGTATTTTCTTCAAATTCAGTATATTCAGACCACTCAGAAGCACTTGGAGTGATTCTGCACTGTTTTGCAAGAACAATAAGAGAGTTATCTTTTAAATGAACCCAACATCATGCAGCTGGTGCAAATGGTTGAAGAGCAGCTTTCAATTTACTTTGGGTATGTCGTTTGTAGGTATTTTCGGGTAAATTCACCCACCTTCTAAGATTAAGTGTCCATTTGGTCGCCGGTGTTGCGCGTCTTAATTACACGGGAGCAACTAAACGAGACTTCCGCCGAGACTTCACAATACAATACTTATTTATACTAAATTAAATAATGTGAACAACAAATGCAACTTAAATACATTGTAAATCATGAGGTTCTCTTGTAAACTGTAATTAATTATAGAAAACAATCAAATGGCTACAGTTACACAGGGTCTTGTTTTACTTTCAACATGCACATACAGTATACCACCTGTTCACACCTATGCATTAATAATCACATACTTTACAGTCCAGACAAAACTGCTCCAGTGGTTCTTATAATATCTAACGATTCATGTTTATTGTATGCTTACTTTGGACACATTTTCATCAATCACTATAAACTATAAATACATCTAAACTCCTGTGTTCAGAAACTTCTCTCATTCTAACATAAAGGGCAGGAAGTGGTTCTTGCAACTAGAAAATGAATGTACAGATTTCAGTCCAAGGAACATGGCTTATATTATAAATTATGATTGGAAGGCATTTAAGATCCTGAGAAAAGTACCATGTAAAAAAATTGAAACAGGAATTTAATTTCAGGAAAAACAGTCAGTGGTCAGCAGCAGATTGCCTCAGTCCTGAGACACTTGGAGTCCTTGGAGTATTCACATCTACTTAGAAAAAAAGACATCTGAGAGGTAAAATGTCTGTTGGCCAAACTACATATTGTGTGAAGGAGTGTCAGACCTCCTCTGTTTTTGATTGGGATAATGCTTCTGCCACCAAAAATTCAGATGAATGTAAGTGCACAGGTTTTTCTCACAGTTAGTCTTTTCTATCACACCAGGGCTTATCCTGGTCAGACCAATCACTCAGCAACAAGGTAGATGCATCTGAAGGAAAATAAAACACATTCAAAGTCAAATCCACAACATAATCAGTTAATTTCACTAAAGTAACACAGCCTTCATTAGAAGACTTAATATTCTTCCTCACCTCAGAAGAATCATTCCTCAGCTGTATTAGTTTCTTTGTTGTTCTTGCGTTGGCACGTCTTCTTACTGTCCAACACATCAGTCTTCACCTGACTAAGAGTTTGCAACAGGCACATGGCGTCAAACCCCTCATCACCGGCCTCTTGCAACAACTCAAGCACCTGTAAATAAGTCAAGTTACTTCTTTTTCAAAGCAACAGCAAACACAAGGGCAGTTAAACCCACAATCAAAAATAGATATGTTTCCTCTTACCTGCAGTGCTATTTATCAATCTAATGTTTTTCCAGCAGTTTCATGTTGGAACTATTTTCTTTTTACCAAACTACACAGATCTTCTCGTCCATTAGTAGATGCACGCTTCTTTCTGCGCTTTCTGCGTTCGGTAGAAAGAAAAATAATTCCTGCATGTAACTGCTCACAACAAGATCTCTGGATTATCTTGAGTAACCAGGTCATGATTTCTGGAAATAAATCTTTTTGGTGCTTTGAGCACCACAAGGCAAGTGCCATCTTGTTCCATTATATTTGAGAGAAGGCAGACATCTCTACGGTCAATATCTCCAACACTCGGCAACTCACCCCAAAACAATCTAGATTGATAAATAGCTCTACAGGTAAAAGGAAAAATATGTTTTTGATTTTGGGGTGAACTGTACCACAGTACAGTATTGGACCTATAGTATCTGTGTTGGGACCTACCTGCAGACACTTAAATGATTTGAGTTCGCTCAGATTCTCCTCCAGGAACAACAGGTAGATACTGAGGTCGTTGTAGAAGGGTGTGACAAGGCCCAAAGCACCAAAGCCCGGCAGCAGCTCATAAGGCCGGAGGAAGCTGGAGGTCTGGCGAGCTGGTCCAAGAGCAGTGTACACCAGCAGCGGAGCAAGAAGCACATACACCCCCAAGTTGATGTAGCTGAGCAGCCTGAAGACACCCACTGCCACAAGCTTACACTGCACTGCAGCTGGCACCATGCTGTCGTTCTTCAGCACCCCTGTACGCAGGTCACAGGGAAACTCGTCAGTGAGAGAGGCCAGTTGGATGTAGTAGCCGAGGTAGATGCAGGCCAGCAGGAGGATCAGCAGAGTCATGCCTCGACATGATAGGTACTTGATCACGAGACTGTGAGATAAGCGCTTGGTCTTCAGATACTGCTCCACTAAAGGGTATTTGAAGCATGTCTCTGTCAGATCCAGTGCACTGCAGCAGAAAAATGCATTAAGCATGAAAATATGTGTTTAGAAATGCAAATGAAAAAGTATTTATCTGAAAAATGATCAAGAAATATAGTTCCATACAACAGGATTATCTAAATACAATAGAACTAGAAACAGGATTTAGTTTCTTACTAACCCCTGACCAAAACATTCCTTTGTGCTGTTTTACTATAAACCCAGTCAGATATTATTTATGTCTACAAACGCAACAGTTTCATGAAAGTTTATACGACTGTCATTCACTGGCCTGAGTGATCAACAATAATACAAATTCAATCGGTGTAGATTTTTTCAAATGATTGTGATTTTCTCACACCGGGTACTGTCACCATTCTCATCAGTGTCATGAGGCAGTCAGATGTTTTCAGCTAAAGAGCCCTAAAAAACAACTGTACGCTACCTGCTCTGCACCAAATGGCAGACAGACAAAGTTAGCAAGTAGCTGGTGAACATAGTGGAGTATTGAGCAGCCAAATATTTCTCTTAGGAGGTGGTGGAGACTAAAACAGAGTTAGAAGTAGAGTAAATTGGAAATTGTCACTCCATGTCTACTTAAAAGTATAAATAGGTAACTGTTTGTGAACACGTTAAATATAACAACTTCATAAGGTAAAAATATATCAATGTTACAGTATGTTTACAGCTTGTTGAGCTTGATTGCAGGTTTAAAGGTTCAATGTGCCAGAATTTAAACTTAAAACATTAAAGCGATGAACTAACATCATCACCAGAATGTGAAGAGGTAACAGTGTTGATGTTATGCACGGTGTTATGTACATATATGGTGTTGAGTTACAGAGGGAGAAGAAGTACAGCTGTCTGACTCGCTTGTAAATATCACAGCCATGTTCCGTGTCTGTTTTATAGTTTGTTTATTGGATTACATTCAAAGTGGCAGAAACAAGAAAACCCCCTGCACCACCTCGCCTCGTCCTCACAGCTATCAAGAGGCTGTTTCGCCGAGCGTATAGCTGTCGGCAGCCCGGGGAAAAGGCGTAGCTTCAGTTAACTTGAGTTCAGCCACAGCACTGAGGAACTGCAGACTCCCTGTCCTCTCTCCTCCCCGATGGGCTGCTCTCCTGGCTGCGCCGCCACCGGGATGACGAGACGAATATGCGGTCGTTTTCTAGTTTCTGCCACTTTGGATTTAATCCAATAAACAAACTAACATAACGTTACACGGACTACAGCCCCGGTTAACATCAGTGTCCAGTAAACACAGATGATCAGCTCCACATGAAGATTATAAAACAGCAGAGCTTTTTGCTCTCAGAGTTTCAGCAGTTTGGTCGAATTTTGGTAATGTTGCCCTGACAGGCGTAAATGTAATACACAACATAAAGAATACATTTAAATACAATAAATATGCCAAACTACTACAACTAAAATATGAATATTAGATTGTATGGACCCAGTTTAGAGGTGAAATACTGCCCCCTATGTCTTTGGAGCAGGTGGCTCAGAATTACACACCTTTAAGTATATCCTGCCAATTTTACTTTTTATGCATGTGTCATGTGTTATTCCCTCTGACATGTAGACCAACATTTTCAACATGACAAGGACACATTCATTGAATCAAATGTTTAAAACAAATGTTATTGTCACATCTCACGCTAAAGAGCACATAGTAGTGAGTAATCGCAAGGTATTTACCTCGGGGAGTCTTCAGATGCACCATTGCTATCTAAGGATGCTATATTCTTAGCCAATTTGATGCCGCGGTTATAAAAGCGGTCCAGCTCCTCCATGATGAAGTTCAGGTCAGAGGAGAGGTGCGGAGCTGCAGTGAAACGCCAGAACAGGGCTGGGATGTACATGAGGATGGCCAGTAAGAGCAGGATGTATGGAAAGAACTGGGGGAATCACAGAAAGGGAGACAACAGAAGACAAAGGCTACATTAGAAAAAGAGGACAAAAATGATTTCTGGACATTAGTATAACTTTAACATGAACTAGAATGCATATAAAAATGTATGAGAGATGTGTAGTCAGTTTCAAGCCAAAGGGCAAATAAAACAACTAATAACAATACATTTGATAGGTCAATGCACATATAACTGGCAATTAAAAAAACAAAGTCATTTTCCACAATTTTGGATCCCTAATTTAATATATATATATATATATATATATATATATATATATATATATATATATATATATGCATACCATCCCAATACCCACACAATCACACTGTCAGCTCAGATTATTCTCACTGGCAGTGCACGTTGGGGAGGCGTCTGTACCTTGTGCAGCCACAGTGGTGAGCTGTCATCTTGTTGCTGTACTGCTGCCCAACAAAACGAGTCCACATATGCGGCCTGTCTCCAAGAGAAGTTGGTGGGAGCGAAGCAGCTGATCTGGGTACCTGGGAGAGGAAAGTGAAGAACTAATCAGAGCTGACAGGCCTTTTGGTGATTCGATAAGACAAACAAACACTTTCAACAACAAATGTCAGCCCTCCCTCCTCTGGGCTCATGGCCTGGTTTGTTGGGGAGTTGTTCTCAGCATTCTTTGTGTCACTAATTATACCATCCCCTATATGGTGGGTGGGAACTTCAATCAGGCCTGTCCAAGTCACAGATGACCCAGATAGTCACCAGACAGTAATGTTTTGGCAGCACAGGGGCCGTCACATTAATATTACAGCGTGATGCTTTAAACAAACTGAGCATATCCCACTCCTTCATAGAATCCTCATTCCATCCCCATATGTAGCATGTAGTGCACCAAGTACCAGTTATATCAATTAAAGTGTCAGTCATAGTTGTACCAGTTGCATCAAGTAAGTCTTCTGTTTGTGGTTGGAGCAAGTTTTGCAAGCAAAAGAAAGTGTCCGACACAAAATGTTAAATTATCCCTAGTGGAATGTAACTAAGTATAGCAACTCAAGTACTGCATTTAAGTACAATTTTGAGGTACAGGTATACTTTTTACTCCACCATATTTATTTTTATTTTACTTTAGTTACTTTACAGATTCAGAAATATTATCAATGATGTATTATTATAGATTATATATGAACTCCACCTTTAACAGCTGTACACATAATGCATTAATAATTATAATCCAGTAATATATGATTCTGAAATGGGCCATTCTGCATAATTACTGCTTTTACTTTTTGTACTTTACGTATAGTTTAATGCTAATACTTGTACTTTTACTTAAAGTGCTTTACTTGTAACAATGTATTTCTACACTGTGATATTGCTACTTTTGCTTAAGTACTCTATTCACCACTGTCAGTTATTCAACACGTCACATTTACAACATATATTTTAAGCCATAGTATATACCATAGTATTAATCTAACATAGGTCAAATGTTTGTGCTGAAAAAGGGTCTATTGTATTGCGTTATACTCAAAAGTGTTTACTAAATATGTGTTCATTAATATATTATCCATTCCAATTATACCATGAGGGTAGACGGTATAATTGGGGTGGATATTATATTAGAAACATTTTTCCATATGAATTCAGAAAAGAAAGCCGTTTATACAATCACTATCACAATGACATTGTCATGCTGGGACACTTGAATAGAAACAGAGCCATCATTAATGTTACACCTGTGCGTTTCCTCCTATGACCTTAAAGTGTCCTTATTAAAGTGGCCTGTGTTGAAAAGTCCATACATCTCTGCATCTCCTCCTTTGTGATTGCTATAGATTTAATAAGTAAAATCAATGCTGGGTTTCTGCCATAATGTGCATTCACTTCGTTAGTAGTATGTGATAACAAAAGCTGTCCATAATAATTGTGTCTTCCAGTAATAACAGTACAATACAAGTCCTCTCAATTCTTGCAGTGTAATGGTTCCATCCTGTCTGAGTATCTGGCAGTACTTGCAGATAATGATAACAACAGACCCGGGGCATTATGACCTAAGAAGATTACATGGATTTGTTAAACTGCTGACGGAGCTGTAACTACTTTGTTTTTACACTAACCTCCTGATGGTTTAAGTGAGCTATTCTCCTGCTCATCACAGTAACTCGGGTACGTAAAACACCAGTTTATAAGATGCCACGCCCATGTTGCCAGTTTCCATCATTATTATCATATTATTATTATCAGCAGCTGCCTGCCTCACTGTCTGGGCGTGAGATTGGTGGAGACTTATACCACACCTTCTCCAGTATTCACCCACGCCTCTCTTTTACTGGCAGTTTACTGAATATAACTCACTATATGCATACATATCACATTGCTTTATCCACCACTGCCTGTAAGTGAATTGAAACTGTACTGCAGCAGTAATTGTGTACCGAGGGAGAGAGACAAAGAAGCTCCGCCAGGATCTCCATCGACTGGATAGACTATGCATTGTTCTTCATGATGAAATGTAAAGGACTATAACCTCAGCTCGCTCCTGGCAGGGCGCTCACACAAATTCAACAACTCACCAACTGACACCTCTTGAGCAAAAGCGAGGGAGATGAGAAACAAAGGCAGTCCCACCGTGAGGAACGTGACTATTTTGTCCAACGCCAGCTCCAGACGCAACCCTTTGTACTTGGCCTCCGTGGGGTCTTTCAACAGAAAGTCGGAAAAAACGTACTCGGTGGCTACGTGGGCTATCGCCATGACGGGTGTTAACAAAAAGCCGGTGCTGTCTAATTGACGGAATTCAAGTCAAGTCTCTTCTCAATTAGCCGAAAGCGAACTGAGTCTAAAGGTTTAAATTATTATTAATAATAATAAACCTCCCGCAGTTTAAAAATGTGAATTATGTTTGAAAACTGAGCCGCTATTGTTTACCCATCTCCGTTCACTACTGGGACGGATGGTTGAACCTGCTGTCCCCTTACTCTCGCACAGACATCACAGGCAGCTGGGGGAACCGGCTGCCTGCCCGCCGACAGAGGGCGCTACTGTACCGTAAAGCGCACCTGCCAGGCAACATATATAATATAATAATAAGCTTTATTTGTATAGCACCTTTCATACAAGAATTGCAGCCCAAAGTGCTTCACAGCAAAAACATAACAATTAGTACAAGGACAGAGTAACAGTACAAAAAGCACAGTGTAGATGTAAATGAGTTTGAAGTACCATTATAAAAATAGCCGAATTAAAATAGTATAAAATAGCAGATAAAATTGCAGAATTAAAATAATATAATATAGCAGAATTAAAATTGTATAAAAATAGCTGAATTAAAATAGCAGCCTTTACACATTCTTTGACATTTTCATAATCCCTTTGTCTGTACTTTCATCTATATTTGTCTTTGCAAATAATCCACATACTTTCCTCCTATCCCTGGTCTCTGCTTCCTTCTCTCATAACATAAACTGTCTTTTATGTTCTTCCATTGTTTTCAACGCTTCAGATTTAATCTTTCTCTTTGACATTACTTTTTCCTCTTGCTCTCTCAACCTTACTTTTAACTTTCTTACTTCCTCAACACTAAATGATCCTCCTTCAGGAAAACCAAGCTTAAAAATGTATGAAATCATTTAAATTAGTTTAAAGTGGCTAAGATAAAAATATATAAAATATCACCATTAAAAGGCTAAAGTAAAGAGATATAAAATATCACTATTAAAAGGCTAAAGTAAAGAGATATAAAATATCACTATTAAAAGGCTAAAGTAAAGAGATATGTTACACAGTCAGAAAGACCAACCAATTTTTCTACACGATTAATTAGGATGTCATGGTCGATCGTGTCAAATGCTGCGCTCAGGTCTAGCAGGATAAGAATTGAGACCTTGTTTGTATCAGAGTTTAGTCTGAGGTCACTAATTATTTTAGTCAGAGCAGTTTCGGTGCTGTGGCATGCTCTGAAGCCTGATTGAAATTCCTCCAGGATGTTGTTTTCTTTAAGAAAGGAGTTTATTTGGACCAAGACTATTTTTTCTAGTATTTTGCTGATGAATGGAAGGTTAGATATTGGCCTGTAGTCGGTCAGCGTATTACTGTCTAGGTTAGGTTTCTTTAGCAAGGGTTTTATAACGGCTGTTTTGAAGACGTCTGGGAAGATGCCCGTTAGAAGAGACGTTTTATAATATGTAGGACGTGACTTGAAATGCTGTCGAATATCTGCTTAAAGAATGCTGTAGGTATCGGGTCAACACAAGAGGTGGAGGAGTTACATTCCATCACAGTTTTATGAAGCTCAGTTAATGTGACGCAGGTGAATGTTCCCATGGTTACATCACAATGTTTGCAGATGTTTTCTGTGTCTGCATCATAAGTGATGCTGGCTCTGATTGAAGTTATTTTATTATTGAGGAACAATGCGAGTTCTTCACACTTTGATGCAGAGGACTGCGGAGGGGTGGGGGCAGTGTTCAGTAGTTGGTTAATAGTCGAGAATAGTATTCTAGAATTTCCAACATTCTCTGATGATAATCTTAGAAAAGTAATCCCTTCTTGCAGCTGCATTGCTTTACCATAGGCAGCCATGGATTCTTTGTAGATATCATTGTTAACTGTGAGCTTAGTTTTCCTCCATCTTCGTTCAGCTGCTATACAAGTCCTCTTAGTCTGAGTAACATTGCTGTTGTTTAACCATGGAGAGATTCTGTCAGTGGATTTCTTTTGTACCTTTAATGGAGCAACAGTATCCAGGGTAGATGACATGGTGTTGTTTAAATTTTCAACCATGAGATTTAAGGAGCAGACATAGCAGTGAGCAATGATCTCATGATGTTAGAGAATGTTTCCTCTGCTGTGTCATCTAGTATTCTTTTTTGACCACTGTCTCTCTTTTGGTCTTTGTTAAGATTAGATTAGCATCAGAAAACACAGTGATGGTCAGATATTGGTAACTCGATTACTGAGACCTTATCGATGTCCAGCCTTGTCGTTATCACTAAGTCTAGCGTGTTACCATGTTGATGAGTGGGTTCACTGATATTTTGTTTTAGAATCTAAAACAAAATATCAGTGAATTTTATTCACTGATATTACTTGAAAAAGTTACTAGACAGCTATGATCTAAAATTTAGATCATAGCTGTCTAGTTCAATAGTCTTGGGATCATTCTTCTTATTTACGTGAATATTTAGGTCTCCATGCAGGATTATTCTTTCACATGTTATATCTTTTATATGTTAGATCAGGGGTGGGCAATTACTTTTTAGAAGGGGCCACATGAGAAACCTGAGCTGTGTTGGAGGGCCGAATCAACAATAAATTGAACTTAATTCTGCTCAATATTCATTTTCTCCCATTGTAAAAAGCAGTACATTAAATATTTTGATTAGCTGCGACTGGTAATCAAAAGAATAAGGATATTCTCTTCCAATAAATATATGAAATTGTGGAGTGGGTCAAATAGGAAAATACTCCTAGAGAAGTAATAAACAGTAAAAACAATCATTACATCAGTATTCTTCACAAACCAATACTGAAAAGGTGTTTTACAGTATGTAAAGATAAGCAAGTAATCAACTTTATACAAAAAGCAATAAGTGCTTTTGATGTTGTTCAGTTCACTTTACTTGTTCAGTGAGAAACATTCAGTCTGTCTTGAGCTTGAACAAGTGCACTGAGATCTGGTTGAATGTCTGAGGTGGATATGTGCAGGACAGCTGACAGGTGATCATCATCTGGATCTGTATCTGGATTTGTTGAACTTCATCACTGAGAATGTCTGTTCACATATGTAGGTAGATCCAAAGAGGACCAGAATCTTCTGAGCATGTCTCCTCATGTGTGGAAAGTTCTCCTCTTTCAGGGAAGAGTAAAACTCAGGCAGTGAGACTGACCTAAAGTGCTCTGACAGAAGTGTGTCAGACTGCAGGTCAATGAGCTGAACATCACTGGGTGCATCGTCCACATTGCATGTAAATGTGGAAAAATCATGTGCATTTCATTCTCAACTGTTTTAAAGTCTTGAAATCGCCTCCAAAACTCACCATGCAGTGCTTCTAACATGGATGAGTACCTGTGGAGGTGATCAGCTGATGGTGTGGCTTCCTTCAGTGTTGGCAAGTGGGTGAGAATGTTGTCCTCCATTTGGCTTGAGAAGCTGCAACTTTCCCATGAAAGCCTTCACTGCGCTGTACATTTCATGCACAAAAAGGCCCTTGCATTGCAGTTTGACATTTAGTTCATTCATTAGTGCAGTCACATCTACAGCAAAACCAAGGTCTGCCATCCAGTCTGCATCTGAAAGCTGTGGGACGTCTTTTCCTTTCTTCACACAGAAGTCTTGACTCTTCTCTCAGACACTCTTTGTCCAGGCTGAGCCACCTGACAGCTGTGAGGTAGCCTATGTCACGATGTTCAGTCTCATTTTCCTCCAAAAGTGCAACAAACTGTCTGTCACAGTGCTTGACATCAAACAAGCTCTTGCCCTGATGAAGTTAACTATTTTAGTTACAACATGGTTAATGTTTAGAACTGACTTACACAACACTTCCTGATGTATAATACAATGCAAAAATACCCATTTCTGTTCAGGGTTCATTTCTGTCACTTCATACTGCATTCTCTTCAAAATTGTTCTCCGTCAGATTTGGACAACCATCCGTTGTCACGCCTGCCAGTTTGTCCCATTTCAGTCCCAACTTGTCCACACATGCATTTACCTCCGTGAACACATCCCTCCCTGTTGTTGTCCCTTTCATTGACTGCATGGCTTCTCAAATGCCTCCTTTTTCTCCGGACATACGAGTTCCGCAGAATCCACCAAACACTTCTTGATAAACTCTCCGTCAGAAAACAGTTTACTTTTTCTAGCGATTTTGTGGGATAAGACATAACTTGTGTTGACAGCTGCATCTCTGGATGTGCAATGTTTTGTAAAAAGTCCTTGTTTTTTTTACAGTTTAGCTAGCAAAGCACCGACTCCTTTTCCCGCTCTTCATCAGACAAGTTCTTGAACGGCGACTCAAATTGTAATCCATGAACACAGCGAGCTGCGCACCACAAACTAAGCACGCGGCTTTACCTTTGACTTCTATAAATAAATACTTAGCAGTCCATGTCTTCTTGAAAACGCGGCATTCTGTATCAATCTGTCTTATTTTGTCGTGAGCGGACATTTTGAGGGCCAGCATTACTTGTAGCTGTTCACGCGCGCGGCGCGCATAGCAAATAAAGAAAAACACCCTTTTCAAAATAATAGCAACACAGTTAGAAAGTTATTTACACCATGCACGCAATACAATTGTGTTGCTTTTATTTTGAAAAGGGTGCTGTTTAAAAAAGTATATATACTTTTTCATGTATGTTATAATTTACGATTGTCCTCACACGGGCCGCACAGGGCCGGCCAAAGGGCCGGATGTGGCCCGCGGGCCGTACAATGCCCAGATCTGTTCTTGAGGGTGGGACTCAGTGTGAGATCAAATTGCTTTTTGAATATCTCATAAAAGACTTAATATCACAACAGAACTTGCTTTCCAGGATTTATGTTGTTGACTACGGATTTTTAGAACGAAAGAAACGTCCCACAAACATAATTTTGGACAGTGCTGGCAATGGCATTGGTTTGAATTCTATTCAGACATTGTGTCTTGTGAAAAACATCCCCCTGTTTGGTGACATCATTCCTGCAGGAAACGAAAACTGGAATGCGTTACTGTTGTTACTTAAAATAATGAACATGGTTGTCACTTTTTCTCACTCTAGGTACGACAATATATTTAAAGCATTTGATTGTTGACCACCACAAACTATTACATTACATGACATTATATAATGTGTGTGTGTGTGTGTGTGTGTGTGTGTGTGTGTGTGTGTGTGTGTGTGTGTGTGTGTGTGTGTGTGTGTGTGTGTGTGTATAAAGTATAGTATTAATTATACCTGTATTAACAGTAGCTGTCAAATGAATGTCGTGAAGTAAAAAGTGCAATATTTCCCTCTGAATGTGAATTAGAAGTACCTAAGAGTAGTATTGAATGGAAATACTCAAAAGTACAGTACTTGAGTAAATGTACTTACTCTCCACTTAGACTTAGAAGTACACATTTAGGGAAATTAAAACGTGTCCATCTGCAATTAATACATGAAATAATGGGAACATGCATGAACTTCTTTCCCATTGTGTAGCCCAATATAAAATGTTGATTCCATGTACCAAATGTATGCACCCATGTATGTTTTAAATATATTAGTTTTTTAAGATGTTTTGTTTTTTATGTTATTGCAACCAAGGATGAATAGAAAAATGTATCTGATTGTAAATATCAGCCAATTCAACGTGCCAGTCCCGGTGTATTATCACAGTCACATTTGTTGATCGCCAGATATAACAATAACATTTGCGACAGCTATGCGTGCTTTCTGGCAAAAGTAGGTTACAAAAAGGTGCGGGTTGGTTTCTAGGGAGACAGATAAGGGGAACAGTCCTGTGAGGAAGATGTGAAAACGAGATCTTCTCAGGTATCTAACGAAGTAACAAAGCTTTTGAGGACATTTCGCGGCATTACAAAATAATATGGGTTTTTTTCCGTAAAGACAATGAACGGTAGCATGTGGTGGGGAGCAGCTATGTTTCTGTTAAACAAGCTAACAAATGGTACCTGTTTTTAATGTTAGCTTAAATCTAACGCTAGCTCCAGGCAGACATTTAACGCTAAATACATTAGCTCATTTCAGATAGCTAGCAGTCTAGCTAGTTAGATAACTAACAGCTAGCTACTACGGCCGTAAACAACGGTTAATACACTCGAAGAAGCTACATGAATGCGCGCTAGCTTGTAGCTAATTTAACGTCGGTTGGTTTACACGATTTGATTTGATGAGCACGACACACAACTGTTGCGTTGGTTGGCTTCAGGTAAACAGTCCAAACTCGCGGAAAGTGTGTAAACGTTATATACACAGACATACCCCCTTTGTTTATTTAAACGGACGTTACAACGCTGTTTTGGCTCAAACGCACGGCCATGCTAGATGAGTCGAAAAGGAGTTAAACTTAACGTTTTTAGTGTCTTCATGTGAACAAATCAAATACCTACGGGTCATTAAGAGGGGATTTAACCTCAACCTTTCGTTTTTCTCTCCACAGGAAAGTATGAGAGAGAAGACAGATGAAAATATGGTGAAAGATCTCTCTGATTTGTATGATGGAAGGACCGGGAAAGGAGAGATCCATATGCAGCTCTAGACCCTTCCCATGGCTCGGTCACCCCAAAACAGAGGCTTCAACCCTGCTATGGAAACTCAAAGACTGCTTCCCCACCAAAGAGACAACTTCCGCTTCTCCCACAGATAGAGAAGTAGGTGTTTATCTGTGTACAGTTCAGCTATATGTACACACCGGCATGGAGGGGAGAGGGGAGGAAGTTGAATCAATGTTTGTGTGTGTATAACATGAGTTGCAACATGTGCATCACAACCAGTAACAAATCATTGAAACATAAAATTATCCTTATGCATCAGATAACACTATTTCTTACTTAAAAGTAACTTTTAAATCAGTGAAAACAGTCAATTCTGCGTGTATTGTTTGTGTTTATTGTAACAATGGTCATGCTGCCCTCTTTGCCAGGTCACTCTTGAAAAGGATTTGAATCTCAATCAGCCTGGTTAAATAAAGGAAATGTGTGTATATATGTACATAGTTAAATGGATTGTAGGTGGCAGCAGGTATAATGTTGAATCTATCAGCTGATAAACAAACTGCAGAAGTTTGGGAGATACTTAGGTAAACTTTTAAATTCAGCTTGTAAATGTTGGCAGAAATGGGCCAGTACCTTCTTCTGTTTGGATGTAGCGACAGCAAGCCATGTGAATTTTGTTAAATTCATTTATCTCCTGCGTGGAGGGTGATTACTATTGCACACCATTCATGTTTGGATGAACTGTTGTATGTCTTTTGCATAAAGATCTAGCAATGAACATATTCAACAATAATAACAACAGTGTTACTTAATGTGGCATAACATGCTGATCCTTTTTATGTTCCAGAACAATTTCATGGACAGCAGAAAGGCTGTGCTGGAACTGAAAGATGTCCCTCCTCCTCCGCTGCACCATACTTCCTCCTCCCAATCATCCCAGCCCTTCTCTCTGGTCCCCCTCCCCATGCCTCCTTCCTGCTTGCCTCCTCCTCACCTTACACAAGACTCCCTCCAACAAAAACCACAGCAGCAACAAGAGGGGGCTAGCCCCAAAGTAAGCATTTACACAACCTGTGACTATTGCAGCACAGATGGCTATGGGTTATTAGGTGGTGGAAGTGCTGTTGGTAGCAGTAGCAGCATTGCTGGTGTTGTCTCGCTCTATATGGCCCCAGATTCTCTGGGAGCATCCAGCAGCATTAGCAGGTCTGGCCCTCTCTGCTCTCTAGCCTCATCTGTTCATCAGTATAAACATCACACGAGTTGTGGTGGTGAAGTTCTTGATCCTTTGCCCACACTTGGTTTCAAACCTCAGCTGTCCTCTTCTGTTGCTACCTCTCAGCCGGTTTCATCACACCCCTACCTCTCCTGCTGTTCAGGGCTTCTCCAAAACTACCCAGCTGTACCTCTTCCGTGCAGTCAACCCAGCCTGTTTCCCTCCTCAGCACTTCTGGTTTCCTCTCTACCCGCTCCCTTGCATGCCTCTTGCCTGGCCTCTTCAGGCTACTACACCTGCGGTGTCGACTGCTGCCCGTCAGCCAGAAGACCCCAGAGAAGCACACTCGGTGATCACCCAACCACCACCACCATCACCACTACCACCACCACCACCTCAGCACACTTCTGCTCTAATCCTATGCACCTAAATGTAGAACGCACGGTTTGTGTGACGGGGGCGCACTACTGCCAGGAGTGCCTGTTTAAGGTTGGTGGTGTTTACTTTAATCCCTGTGGCCTTTTTGTATTTGTGTTTGTGTGCCATGGATATCAATGTAGGTAACTTTGTTCATTGATGACCTCAATCACGTGAGACTGGTTTTATGTTTGTGTTGTTGTAAAATGCATTTGGTATAGTATTACTTGATGTCTGTTTTTATTTAGTTTGTCTGTCAGTTGTACTGATTTGTACCTGTTTTGCAGCCCATGAATGGTCTGGTGTCGGAGTCAGACACGGTGTGGCCCAACGTTCCTATTCCCCAGACTACTCCTATCCCAATCCCCATTTGTAATGGCTGTGGCTCGTCCTCTGACAGCATGATGCTCATGCCGACAGGCAGCCTTGGCAAGACTGGCCAGAAGTATGGTTAGTGGACTCTACTATACAATTCTTATGTATCCTGCATATATACTATTTATTGGAGTTGTGCCAGATTGAGGATCTTGATTGGACTGTTTGAAATAGCAAGTAGCTAGTTTGAGTGAAGTGGATATGAAATGTTCTTTAATCCAAAATTGACTGCAACAACAGTGCAATAACTTAAATTCAAGCTGTTAAACTGCTTTAAAGCTGGTTGGTGTGTTTTTTATAATGTTTGCGAACTGTCTGCTAGGTTCTCCGGAGAATGGGGGTCCTGAGAACATCCCTCCGGTGGGTGTCTTCTGGGACATTGAGAACTGCAGCGTGCCCAGCGGACGCTCTGCTGGAGCCGTGGTCCAGCGTATTCGTGGCCGTTTCTTTCAGGGCCACCGTGAGGCAGAATTCATTTGCGTCTGTGATATCAG
Organism: Cottoperca gobio; assembly: GCF_900634415.1. Taxonomy (NCBI): domain Eukaryota; kingdom Metazoa; phylum Chordata; class Actinopteri; order Perciformes; family Bovichtidae; genus Cottoperca; species Cottoperca gobio. The sequence goes on from NC_041355.1 coordinate 19,026,456, forward strand.
CAAGGAGAATAAAGCTGTCATCCAAGAGCTCAACAACTGCCAGGTACCAACAAATGTCATGTCATGTATTTTCATGGTTAAGCTATTACAGATGAGTGACATTTACAGCCTGAATGAATACCATTGAGCTACAGTTTTATCATGTGGGGATACAATGGAAATACATTTACTATAAGTTGGAGCTTATTTACCTCTTTTAATGATGGACTAAGTTTACATGAAGCATTGTTATACTCAAATCGAATACCGCATATTGGAGCCTTCCACAGACGTTAACCTCAATAAAATGACATGAACAAGTCAAGTAATTACCCCCCAAAAAAATTCAACAACATGGGAAACGTCTGAAGTTTACATAATTTTGCTTCGTCAGGTTACTGTCGCACATATCAATGCCACCGCCAAGAATGCTGCAGATGACAAGCTTCGCCAGAGCCTGAGACGCTTCGCTGAAACGCACACTGCACCTGCAACCGTTGTCCTAGTATCCTGTGAGTTTAGCTCAGATTCACTATAATCAACTACAGCCTTCATACCACAAGGGCTTTTGTGATGACACTTGTTCTCGTTTAATTTTTAATAGCGGATGTGAACTTTGCAAGTGAGCTGAGTGACCTGCGTCATCGGCATGGTTTCCAGGTAATCCTGATCCATGGCAACCATGCATCTTCAGCCCTACTGCAGCACGCCCACCGCCACGTGGCCTTCCAGGAGATCACAGCTGACCTACCGCCACGTATGCTTGTCAAAGCACAGGTAGGCCTCACAAATGCTTCATTAGGACTTAAGAAATACCTTTTTGGTCTACTTTTTATTAAATAAGGTAAGTAGGTGCTGGCAAAAGTAACCAAGGATAATTTCATTTCCACTGGACTTGCCAAGAGGGCAGAGAGGCAATAGGAATGTGAATTTGATCATCTTCACAAATATTTACTCACGCAATTTTCTTTTAAAGGTCATTACAAATATTTTTCTCCAATAAATTATTCAAACTAGACAGGCGCGCTGTCTCTTCCTCCCCTCCCTCAGCCCAGTTTCAACCTCCTCTATGTGCACAACCTCCCTGTCAACTGTGACAAGAGCCTGCGGAACGCTGTGAAGCTCAGGCTGCGCCGCCTGTCAGACAACTGTGGTGGCAAGGTGCTGGGCATGTCCCAGGGCACAGCAGTCCTCCGTTTTGGCAGCAATGAGGCAGCTGCGCGTGCCCGCAAGCGAATGGAAAATGAGGATGTGTTTGGCCACCAAATCAGCCTCTCCTTCTCCCCACGGCCCAGAGACGATGCAAGTCCTGAGCCTGAGCTTCAGTCTCGGCCCCATCACTTGCCGCAGCCTATGACTCTGCCCCAGACCTATCAGAGCCAGGATTCAATGTTTGGCCCACCCCCATCCATATCCTCGTTCTCCTTTCTTCCCCTGGAGAAGCCCAGGTCACCCAGGAGGCCACGGCGAGCAACCCGCCCGTGCCACGCCCCTGGCCCAGAGCCTGAAAGGCCCTACAGCCCCAGGAGGGGGTGCAGTGGGCCTCCCGGTGGTGCTCCAGCCAAGCCCCATCAGGTCAGCAGACTCGTCAGTGCCTGCTTCCCCTTAACCTGCGTTGCGCTCTATCCTTGTCTGGGCTGCTTTGTAACGCCCCCCCCCCCCCCCCCCAGTGTCCCTCTAATTGCTGCTTTCACTAACCGCTTATAGCTGCTCGCTTGCTTCATTTGTCTACCTGTGCTAAGATGTATTAGTTGTCATCAGTGCTTCATGTATCCCCTATTGTCCTGCATGTACTTGGTCGTTTGTCATATTAATGCATGAATAGCTTTGGCCCCTTTTTCTGACTGTGCAGTATATCAGTGCTGGTATACTGCTTCATGTAGCTTACATGAACAGCTGAGGTTTGTTAGTAGCCACTTTCGTTTTGTTTATAGTTGGACAATAAAGAGAACATTTCACTTTGGAGTTTGTCCAAATCTCATTCCGCAACAGAATTGAAGAAAACCGTCAATATTGAAGTAACTTACAAATTGAGGCCCAAATGGCTCAAATGGCACTATGGGATTACTGTATGAACATTTCCTCCATAGGTCTGTTTAATGATTATCAAAAACGTTTATAGGTTAGGCACACTCAAGGCTATATTGTCAGCTGTGTACTATGGGTACAAAGTACTTAATAACTATCATAAATCTGTCAGTTGTAAAGCTGTCTTCACTGAACTAAGATGCACAAAATAAATTCTAATACTCAGCTGGTGTTGACTACTGCTGTGTTTTTCTAGTCATCCAGTGGATTTTAACTGATCGTTAAACCTCGACATCAGTTTATGCCATTCCATGACTTTTTCCATTGCGCTTGACAAGCACTCATGCATGCATCCACGCACACACAAACGCATCATCAGTATCCAGCCAGTCAAGAACTACAGAATTTACATCTGCTGCCTCTTGTCTTGATCCAGGAGCTGGGTAGTTTGGAGGGCAAGCCCAGAATAGGCTCCCACCACCTGGAGAAAGGACGTGCTGCCTCCTCTTCCCCCCACAGTAATGGTGAGACAGGATCCCTGGAGCAGCTGCCCAAGCCTGGCCTCGCTGGAGAATCTATATACAGGAGAAGGTACACATCAGGCTAAGATATCGGAAGTAGGATTTTATGAATTACAATTTCTTTTCTGACGTTTCGTTTTAAAAGCCCAATAATTGCAAACATCTATTTTTAAATAATTAACCAAATGCTTTTTGCATTAACGTCATGCCGATCACAATAGCGGAAAGAATTGCATGGAAAATTGGTCTTAAATTTCATTCCGATTCTTGTATCTAAATTGGCTTAAACTGTAGGAATCAGATCAAGCAGAGGTTTATTTTCTTCATCTTTCATGTAGAAGAGAAGGCTCCTATTCCCGCAGCGTGACAGAATCCCCTGTAGAAGGGGACAGGAGCTCAGGGGACTTCCAGATCAGCACACCCTCCGCCTTCAGCACGTTAAACCTGCACAGGAGCTTCAGTCCCCTCATCTTGTCCCAGGGCTCCTGGTCATCCAGGTGACATATTTGATTAAGTTAAACTAGAGTATTCATTCATTTCATTTTTACAATAGTGGCATGCTGATTATTTTACCTACAAATTCTCCTCATGATATTAAATGTAAATGGGCTGCTTTGTAATGTTTGTTTTTTATTTTTAAAAATGTCTCCTTTAACAAAAGGAGTGCATCACCCTGCCTGTCCAGCCGGTCCTCGCCCCTCCTGGCTGCCCCTCGTAGTCCGTGTCCCGAAGGTCTTCCTGAGCCTTTCTCAGATGGGGCAGAGCTCCAGGTGGCCAACCTGGACTACAGAATGTCCCGCAAGGATCTGCAGCAGACTCTGCATGACACCTTCTCACGTTATGGACGGGTAAGGCCTACTCCAGTGACGTAATTGGTGCTGATAAAGGGAATTTATAAAATACACCTGTATCCTCTTATCAGTCCAAAAATACAAATAAAAGTTTCTTACGGTAGAATGTTTGCTTGTAGATTATCTGCTTGAAACTAGATTCACCCCCATCTCAAAACGTCTTGTTGTGTCTAGGTAAAAGCTGTGGAGCTTAGCCCCCACACTGACTATCAGCTGAAGGCCACAATCCAGATGTGTTCCCTGCAGCAGGCCATAAGTGCCGTGAGTGGTCTGCACCGCTATAAGATCGGAGGCAAGCGCATTCAGGTGTCTCTGATCACCGGTGGCTGCAACAAATCCCTTGCTATGCTCAGGTACAGTCAAGTGTACTGGAGTTGTTGGTTCACGGAACTTTCAGACATGGGACACAAATGCATATTTTCTTTAATTGTTCTGGTTTGGATTGTGGTGTTACATTTCTGCTTTTTCTTTACATTTTTATTCTAAAGCACCGAGATCATCAACATTCTTCAAGATGCACCTGCCAATTGCCTTCCTCTCTTCAAGTTTACAGAGATCTATGAGAAAAAGTAATTAGCTTTGTCTCTGCTTTTAAACATGAGCAACTTTACATCTTCATATTTTGTACTTGGATTATAGCAATTCCAAAATGATTTCAAAGTGGTTTGTGCTGCCAAACTATTGCTCTTTCCCCCCCCGCCAGATATTCCCGTAAGCTTCTGGTTGGGGATCTGTACAGGCTACCAGAGGTGGTGGCAGTGCGGGAACAGGGAGGCTCAAGGCTTGTGTGTCTACTGTCCAGCAGCCAAATCCGTCAGAGTCCACTGGGATCTTGCCAGTCGCAGGAGGCCTCTTCCTCTGCTAGCGGCAGCCCTGTGGTGTTTGAGGAGCTCGAGTACCATGAACCTGTCTGCAGAGAACACTACACACAGCGGGACTTCAGGTTATTAAAATTTTGCGTGTGTGTAATATGTTTTAAAACTTGCTGTGAAGTATTGACTCATCAATCTCAATCCTCACAAGCACTGTTCTCTGAACTGTACAACTTGAGTGTTTACCTCACTGCTTGTGTGTCCTTTCTATTTTTTTTTTTTTTTTTTTTAAAGTGAGGCTGACTTTGACCCTGACTCCTATAAAATACCTTTCGTTGTGATGAATCTGAGGACCTTGGCATCTGAGGTCCACAGCCTGCTGCAGTCACATGATGGAACTCTTCCATTACTCAGGTGACAACCGGCTCTTTAATTCGATTTATTAATCAAACCGAGCATGTGTTCAAACATTATGAAGTCCATAACGTAGTATATTTTCCGCTTTAGTTTTCCAGACTGCTATGCTGCAAAATTCAGCCCTCTGCAGCTGGGCAATGAGACACTGGAGGGCGGTGTTCCTCTGGAGCACCTCATCACATGTGTTCCCAGTATCACAATAGTCACAGCTCAGAATGGCTTCAAAGTCATCAAGTGGATCCACAACAAACCACCAGCACAAAACTCTGGTAAGCACATTTAAAATCTCAACATTTTATTTGAGCTTCATACAATGTTCTCTTTACCACCCAGATATACCCATTTCAGACATTTAAAAAAACTAAACAACTTCTTTCTCCACACAGAGCCCTGGATTCAGCGCTGCAAGAGTCCGGTTGGCAACCCACAGCTCATCCAATTCAGCCGAGAGATTATCGACCTGTTGAAGAGTCAGCCTTTCTGCATCATGCCCATGAGCAAGTTCATACCCTCATACCACCATCACTTTGCCAAGCAGTGCCGTGTCTCTGACTACGGCTACTCCAAACTGCTGGAGCTTCTGGAGGCTGTGCCACATGTCCTGCAGGTATTTCTGACATTTAGAATTTCCTTTTGGTTTGTTCTCTGGTCGTTCCTGAGCACAAATCTGAAGACAAAATCGGTCAAACTGTTTGGCTGAAGTCAGTTTTTCTGATCATACTAAATTATGTTTTTGAGCATATGGGACTGCTGTTAGTTCTGCATGTTTCATTATATTTTAGGAAAAAATGTCAAGGAGCACAATCAAGTATTTGATGAACTCATAACAAGTTAAATATCAAAGATATGCAAACATGTGTAGTTTTTTTTTTCCTTTACCTACAGATTTTGGGCATGGGTACCAAGCGTTTACTGACTCTGACTCATCGAGCTCAAGTGAAGCGCTTCACCCAAGACCTGCTCAAACTGCTTAAATTTCAAGCCAGCAAACAAGTGGCAATCAAGGACTTCATGCAGGCATACCATTGGTCAGTTAACAATGCTTGGAGCTCTAGATGTTGTATTTTACATTGTCTTTGTGAATTAAGCGTTAAGTAAAAGTGTGGATCATCAGTGTTGTGACTGTTTGTAATGTGTTCTTACACCTCGTGTATCAGGTGCTTCTCCCGAGACTGGAGGGTAATCGACTATGGCATATGTGACCTGATGGACCTGCTTACGGAGATCCCAGACACCACCATCACTGTCGTAAATCAGGACACGGACACAGTCATCTCTGTTCCCAAGAGAGGTTATTAAAAAGATTTATTTGGAAGACGTGTGTAGGGATGTTCCCAAAAACTGATCATTAACATTTTTATTTTAGGGATGAGAATGGTAACAATACTATTTACTTTGTGTAAAGCAAACATTTTTGTAATTAATTGTTAAATATAACAATATCAAAGCCCCCACAGTATAAGGGGATCATTTCAGGTTTTATTTTTGTATTTGCCTACAGAGCGTACGGTAGATGAGATGGAGCGCACAAAGCAGTTTGGAAAGGAAGTGGTGGACCTTCTTCGTCACCAGCCTCACTGCCGAATGGCCTTCAGTAAGTTCATCCCCACCTACCACCATCACTTCGGCCGTCAGTGCAAGCTCAGCTACTACGGCTTCACCAAGCTCATGGAGCTCTTCGAGGCGATCCCCAGCATACTGATGGTGAGTTAGGAAGACGTGTGGGTTTGTAGTCTCTGTTTGTACAGTATAAGGCACAGGTGTCAAACTCAAGGCCGTGGCCCGCGGTACAATACATATTTGAGGAAGTATCTAAATGTGTGAGAAATGAAAGTGCCCCGGACAAAGTGACAGGATTGACACTGAGATGCGGCGAAAAGAGCGGATTAGTGCAGGATGCGGAAGAAGATGCAACGGGAAAACTGCAGGTGAGCTGACGGTGTATCACTGCATCATACACCAGGAGTGCTGTGTTGTAAAGCTCTGGAGATGGAACATGTAATAAGCACCGTAACACAGACAGGGAAACTTTATGAGTCAATGTAAGTCTTTTCCTGATGAGATGCATTCTGAACATGGTGGTGCGATGGCTGAGTCGAGGGAAAGTGCTGAATAGATTTTTCGAGATGCGTGAGGAAATCTGCCAGTTTTTGGAAAGCAAAGGGAAACACACCACAGATCTCTGGGACGAAAAGTGTCGATGTGAGCTGGCCTGTTTGTGCGACATAACGAAGCATCTCACTGTTAAACCTGCAGCTTCAGGGCCGTGTGATCACAGACATGTGTGATGCAGTGAGAGCGTTCCAAGCCGAGCTGCCTGTGGGAGAATCGGATACAGCAAGAAAACTGGTCGCAACGTGTTTCCAAACACTGACAAACATCTCCACCGCTGTGTTCCCGACTGCGCATTTGCCAAATTTGCAGCTCAGAAATTAAAATTTAACTGCTCAGCAATCAGTCTGCAGTTGATGTGGAAACGGCACCCGTGAACCTCCAAATGGAGCTGATTGACCTCCAGTGTAACGACTCACTCGAGACAAAGTATGACTCTGGGCGCTGCACAGTTTCCAAGCTTCATCCCCGAAACGATGCCTCAACCCGCCATCATGCCGCTCAGATGCTTTGCATGTGTGAGCAGCTTTTTTCTGTGATGAAGATGAACATAAACCCACACAGTCGTCTCACTGATGCACACCTTCACTCACTGAGGGTTTCCACAGAACCCCAAACATTAAACTGGCAGCTAAGAAAAAATCTGGCTCTGACTGCATACTCGGAGAATGTAGCCTACCTAAATATGTTCTATATCTTTTGCACTTTATCCAATATGTCTATCCTGTTCAATAAATGTGGACCGTGTTTGGCCCTTGACGTAGTCCCAGTTTTTAAATTTGGCCCTCGCTGTGATTTGGCCCTCTTCTTTTTGTCTCTGCCTGAACACTAATGTAACAGCTGTCCCCTACCTCCGTCAGGTGTTGGAGTGTGGAGAGGAGAAAGTGCTGACTCTGACGGAAGTGGAGCGCATCAAGGCTCTGGCGGCTCAGCTGGTCAAGCTGCTTCGTGCTCAGAAAAACTCCAGCCTTCCTGTCAGCCAGCTGCTCACGGAGTACAGCAAGACCTTTGGTTATGGTCTCCGCCTGCAGGACTATGATGCCAGCTCCCTGCCGGCTCTGCTGACCAAACTCTGCCATGTTGTCAAGGTAAAGAACTCTAAGGATTAGGTCTGGACTGTTTGCGTGTTTCTTTTGATCATGCATGCTTCATATAGAGTTGATATCCTTTTTGTTGTCATAAGCATTTGTGCAGTCCTATATTATATCTCTGCTTCTGGCTGTGCGTCTAATCTGGCATCCAGAAAAACTCAAATATTCCTGGTGTTGTGCGGCTCCATACTACAGCTCCTTTAGCAAGTCCAACCAGCTGATTAATGAGCCTGTCCGTCATGTATTAAAAACGGTTGAGGAGAAGATCTCTGCATTTTTAAACTTTCCCACCATTTGACATAGAATTGCCAGAATATAACAAATTCATAGCGGCTCTTTTGGCTCCAGGAATAAAAGACAGAAACAGAAAGGAAAGCCAGGAAAGTCTTTGGGTAAAGCACAGAAGTATAATCACAAGGTGAATTGATCAAGGTGAATTGATCACACACACTTCCCCCCCCCCCCCCCCCCTCAAAATCTTGTCAATTACCTAGAAAGAAAAGCATTCAAAGTGCTTCATTAGCAATACAAATCTGATTGTAAATGAATTCAGAACCCATTGAAACTTGTCTGACTACCCACTAACAATTGTATTTTATATTCTGTGTTTTGAATCAACTCTGAGCGTATTCTTTTGAGTGACCGAGAGCAACGTAGACTTTTAACTTTGCTGTTGATGGTGATCAGTCATAACACTGTCCTCACTTAGTAAATTGCCATTAAACAAGTAACCGCTTTCTTTGAATTTTCAAGGTGGTGGATGGCTCGGGTTGTCGGGAAGTGCAGTTGATCAACAGGAAGTCTTTGCGCTCGCTGACCTCCCAGCTGCTGTCTCTGCTCATGTCCCAAGAGGAGGAGCAAGTCACCCGGGGGCTCAGAGTGGAGGAGGTGAGCCTGCATTACCTGACTGTCCATGGAGCTCCGCTCACCCCATGTGAATATGGGTTCCTCTCACTCAGCGAGCTACTCAAGAGCCTGCCCTACCTTGTGGAGGTGAGTGGAAGGGTTTGTTTTTTCTGTCCCATTTTCTCTCCACCTCGCTGTGTCTCCATTTTTATTGCCGCTGGGATTTTCTTTTACAGTTGTACATTGACGAAAGTGACGACAACACCGCTTGCAACGCTGCCAGTGGTTGTGGTGAGGAGTGGGTGAGGCTGACCAGGCTTTACCAGTTCGCTCGTAACGTACGCAGCCTTCTCCACACCTACCATTACAACCAGATCTTCCTGACGGAGTTCCAGGGGGTTTATAACAAATTTACAGGCTGCAGCCTCGAACCACGTTTCTACGGATACACCAGCACTGACGAGCTGCTCAGCGCCATTCCACAGGTGGGAATTAATGCCATTAGATACTTTTTCCTCCTACACATTGTCCATGTCGACTATCCATAGATGGGTTAAGATAAGTGTGAGGTCCGCCACATTGTTGATTATTTTCTGAACTTCCTGGACAACCCATAGTTTTAACAAAATACTGCATCATCTGCATATTTTGATTGTTATTTGTGTGTCGTCATCAGGTGGTCTGGATCAAAGGGCACGGTCACAAGAGGATTATCGTTTTGAAGAACGATATGAAAGGTAAAGGTGACTGCATGACATGCTTCATTTATTAAAATCAAAGTTTAGCTTAACAGCAGTTGCAATGTTTGGCATATACACGGACTGTTAATAATGAAGCGATCATATGACAGAAGTCTGAAATGTGGGTGCTCCTGGGAATACTTGGTGTCGGAGATGGTGCCTACAACAATGTATGGAAGTGTATCACACGGGGGTGTTTGTTTTGTTTAGCAAGGGCAAGCCCTTCAGTCCCCTGCAGCCCGCAGCCCGGAGAGAACACTGAGAGCCCGAGAGAGAGCCCGATGAGCTACACAACTTCTGGAACCCAAAGTCCAGGTAACGTCGGTCACAAGTGTTTGTAATAACAAACTAAATAAATATAAACTATAGTGACGTAATTCAAATTATTAAACCTGTGTACCAGAGATGAAAATGTTGGGCTTGCAATGAAGATGTGGTTTTATAGATCGCTCTGCTCATGAAACTAAATCGTGCTCGTTTACCTGCCAGGCTGCGACGGAGCCGCAGAATCGGAGCTGCTGGGTCTGACATCACCCGTCGACCTGCTGTGTGGTCCTGTACCATCCTGCCTCCCGTCACCGCAGCTCTACCCAGACCCTGTCCTCCTCCAGGAGACGGACCTGATTCACTTTGAGGAGAAAGCTCCACCCACAGGTCAGTTTCATGCATTTGTGTTGAATTTGAACCCATTTTCTGTTAATAATTAATTGTTCTGATAGTCTTGCAAGTTTAACAGAATTGGTAACCCCGTTAAGCAATTAAGTCACCCTTTGCTTTGACTGTGAGATTTTTACTTTACAAATCAGGTCATCAACTTTACAGGCATTAAATGTCGACTACATTTGACACACGAGTAGGGATGTTTCGATCAATTCTTTTTGTTTGGCCCCTTGTCCCAAATGGTAATATTCTGCCAAAACGATGTGGGCCTTAAAGGCACAGTTCACCTCAAAATCTCCCACAGATCCATAAAGTCTTAAAACATCTATTTATTTATTTATTTGGGCTGTCTTTTTAATTGTGTGGAATTGGAGGGGATGCATTACATTTGATATGGGGCAGAATGAATGAGCGAGTCTATTTTCTTCTTCAGTTTTTATGTTTTACTGGGTTTTATTTATCCCACAACAATGACTTATTTCTGCAGCGTCCAATACTTATTTACATTTATTTGTATTTTAAATGGACATTGTACACTCGTAAGGCTTTATGCGTCTTATTGCTGTTGAGTTTACAGTCTTGGGCAAAGGAGAACATAATACATTTTAATGAGCACATCACTTTTATTTGCACCTGTCCGGTCTTTCATTAGGTGTAAGCTCAGTCTGTACTTGTGATTTCAGTGAGCGATGACCCCGACGCTGCAGCGGTTGCCGACGGCACAGACGATTCTGCAGTCACCAAACCTGACATGAAGCTCCCCTTGTCCGTGGACAGTCCCAGCAGAAGAGCCACACGCAGCAGAATTAAGCTGGCGGCCAACTTCTCCTTCACAACAGGCCTCTGATCCTTTTCATACACGCACAAAGTGATACTAGTTCACACATAGTGTAACTCTAAATCCAAGAGTTGAGCGGCTACACTGAACACATTACACAGAAGTGACCCCAGAGGAGCATTAGTGTTGTCCCACCTTCATCCCTAACAACAGGCTGCTGCTTTCTTCTTAATCACTCATCGGCCATCTTTGTTCTCTTTTTGTTTGCATCTTTCACAATCGGTGTGTTCTTCCGATGATGTTCACCAAGCTGTGACTTTCTTCTTGCAGATTTTCTGCAATTCTTTAATTTGCCAAATTCATCTACTGTGACCTGTGTTTGATTTCACCTCGAGGGAAGTTAAATTAGATTTCAGTGTGCATCTTCAGTTCAGAGCCACGCTGTGTCATCTCGCTGGCTTCCTGATGAATGCAGAGTCTAAACATGAGTTGCTTGCCACTGCATACAGAGTGTTAGGTAATGGGAGAAATGCTACGGGTGAGTAACTAAGTTTTCTATGTTAAATCCAACAAATGTAGTTTTCTCAGATTATACATTTGACAAATAACAGAAGGTTGACAGACATGCTTTGATCATGCAGCATATTGAGAAACCTTCATGTATGCTTCCTTGCTCTATCCCCAAAGACGGAGCATTTTTTCATTTTTAAACTCCTTTCAAATTTTGTGAGACTTTGCTTTGTAGGTAACTGTAGACATGTCAACAAAACGGGCCGCTAAGCACCTGCCCGTTTCATTCTTTCAGTCTTCTCTTGGGTAAGAGGGAGCTTCTTTTTGAGGTATATTCTCGTCTTTTTGCTCCGTTAAGTAGCCTCAGGACAGTATTTTCAGTTCCTTTTTAATATGATGCAGAGTATTTAGTAGTCTGTGGAAGAGTTTGGCCTAAATGTTTGTATTTGGTGGCAATTCAATGACGGGACTGAAAATTAGTGTTAAACCTTTCAGATTTGTGGCTTTTTAATGGAAGTATACACATCAACGGTGAGGTTTAGATTGATATTGCGACAAGCACTGCTCTCAGGAATTTTTTTATTCTTGTTGTACTTTGACCTAATTTATTGAAAAGATTTTGGCTCGTCTCTCCAGGGCCACTACTGAAGGCCTGAAAGGGAGGTGTGGCTCTACTACTCGGGTCCGATGTGTGCTGAGGCAGCAGGAACTGAGATCGAATGTTCAGCTTTAACCAGCAGCCAGCGTGTTTGTGTTCTTTTTTTTTTAGCTGCGTTTTGTCTGCGTGTGTGGTTTACACTGAAGTAGGTGGTGTGAAATATGCATGGTGTGCATAAATGAGTTTATGCATGGTGTAAGCCCAGGAGGAGCAGACAAGGAACAGACGACGGTAAGACATTTCTTTAAGATCAGACTTTTATTTCCACCATGTTTTAAGGGATCTTAGAGTTGGCGTCACCGCTTGTAGTTGCCACATAAACGCTCAAGGTTTTTAGAGATAACCTTGTTGCTGGTACGTCTGTGGTGATGTCCACTGCCTGAGTTGAAAGCGTTCAAGGGGAGTAGTGAGCACTCCTGAGTTTTTGATTTTTAATGACGAGGTGATTGGTTGTGAGATTGTAGTGAAATAAGATGGGTCAGGAGGCGGTGGGCTGTTTTGTGGAGCACCACGGGGGCTCTGGGTGGCCTCCTGAAGAGACTGATGTGCACACAGAGGACCCTCTGCGGCTCTCTGGAATCTGCCAGGCTTTTACAATGGCTTGTATTTGCCGCGGTGCCGAAAGAATCGCCATCCTGTATCCCCCCCCATCCCTCACATCTTGCATAGAGGAGTTTTTACTTACTGATGTGTGTTGGGTTCTCCGTTTTCCTCTGTCTCAAGTGTTTATAAGACTGCTGGCTGCTAAATTGCCACCAATTAATGTCGGCTGCCGCGAAGTTTGGCACAACCGAGGCGCCGCTGAAGTCTATAAGGGTTGTTGTGTTCAGGGAAAAGGTTAATAAAAAAAATGGGTAAGAGCCCATTTAATGAGTTTCAGCGTTTACCTTCTTTAGCCAGTGTTGGCAGTGTTGATAGTTTTCTTTTTCAGACTTGGTTTTGACTTTGTATAAAAAGCATTTAAAGCTGAGAGATTCCACCTGCCAACTCTCCAAGATGTCTGAAATGCGGATCAAAAATGTTTTTAATTATGGCTGTTAGGGTTCACCTGCATTGTTTTACGGACTGTCTGGAAACCTCTTTAAATTAAGGAACAAGCAGCTCAGAATATTTAATGATTTAAAATTGGTAATGAGAGAAAGGGGCTGAAAATGCTCCACAAGAAATGTCTGTTTAACTTCGGCAGCAAGGCTGTATTACTTTTTGTGACTATGAGCAAACCCTAGCTCTCCCTCCAGCACTGCAGTGGCAATTTACTCAGATGAACACATTTAACTTCTGTTTTGGTTACATCAGTGAGAAGCTATTGTACCTGTCAAAATATGCACTTTTGCATAGTTTTGGTTCATGAACTAATGTGAAATTAGGTAAGAGGACTGGGAGATGTTGAAACATGTTTTTGTGTCTGTTAAACTGTATCTGACCTTGTCTGTCTTACTCGGTTCTCACATTGCACTACAGTTCAAGAAAATGTTTCCTTTATTCAGCAGTGTCCTTAAAACTCCTGCCTTGTGATTATTTTTTGTTTAGTCCCCCTGATGTGTACCCCCTCCCCCCTCTTATACTGCCTCACCGCACCAGAAGTCGCTGATGAAGTCTAATGTTGTTGAAGTGACCAAAAAATAGATTTCTGTTTAATAAATTTCACAAGCATCAATTCTGCCTCGTCTCAATGCTTTTGCGATTTGTTCGAGATAATCAAATGACCCAGCATGTTCCTGAAAGATGCTCTTTATTTAAACATGTATGTACAGGTCGTTTCAGCTCATTTTCTGCATATTTGTTCAATATTCAACATAAGGACCTTCATAAATTCACTACTACTACAGAATGCTAAGTTATCAGAAGGAAGGGAAAGTGACAAAGAGCAACACTCTGCTTGACAGGAGTCGCTAATGTCCTAAATACACTCAAACATACAGTCTATTGTAGGCATTTACAAGAGTTGCATTCGTTTCCTGGTGTTTTATCATAAAAACGCAAGACTAAATTCAGAGGATGCATGATAAATATACATAACTATGAATGAAGTCACTACCACAGTCCATCTTTCCTGGTAGCTGATGTCTGAGATGACGTTGGTATGGTCAGTGATGTGGTGACGGGACTGAGTGGGCATAGTGGATGTTTTTCTTTTCTTTTTTTTCTTTTTTTCTTCTTTTTTAAACACCCGCCATGTTAAATAAATGTATTTTTATTGGTCAGCATATACAGGTACAGAACCCCCTGAGAGAAAATAGAGAAAATAATTCTGGTGATACATCTTCCAAAGCTGACCACTTTTTTCTGTCCTGTGTTTAGGACTTAAGTAAAGGTGGGAGGGAAAAGCTTTGCAGGATCATTTGCGTGTTTGTTGTTGTAATGCTCATTTTGGCCACAATGGGCTGAAGCGCACCACTACCAGTGTTCTAAAAGGGACTAAAAAAAACATCAGTTTTTCCTATTGGCAGATTAGCACCAATTAGCCACAACTAGCCAAAAGAAAGTACTGATGCTAATGTTACGTAACTTTAGAACACACAATATGTGCACCTTGGGTTTATAGTGCATGGAGAAATAAAAAGCCACCTGGAAGAAAACATTGCACTTCAGCCTCTTGTGGATGAAATTAGTATTACAACACTTTCTCAAACTGTTTCATGGATAATAAAATAAAATAGAAAACTTAAAGATTATCCTACAAAAACCATGAACAAAGGAGAGAAAACAATTTAGACCAGAATCACCAGAATTAATTTTTCCTCACTTGCCTCTCAGGGCTTCTGTAAACTGGGGATTAACCAAAAATAATAATGGTTATGAGCCAGTAGAAACACTGCTACAAAAGTGGGTGATATGAGGTTGCATGCCAGTAAGCATTCACCTCTATAGAGTGAACTGCAAACATTTGGGCACACACCTATTTTTACCCCGTTTTATAGCAAAGTTGCAGTAGAGTTTTAGTCACTATTTTCATCAAGTATGTTCTGTGTTTTAACCTTCACTGACCTCCGATGATCTTATGACTGTGCCAAAGCTTTGAATCAGGCACAGCAGATGTTAAAGAATCACAGAGAGAGAGAGAGAAATAAAATGCTCAAGCCAATGCATGGAGTCAAAAATATTGCTCCGCTCCAGTACAAAAGCGTTCACTTGCTGCCACCCCTCTCCACCATTTACATGCCAGTCGCTTAAATGGCGGCCATATTGTTAGTCTGAGCCACGTGTTCATCGTCCCACCTAGGAACAATGATAAAAACGCAGAGTTGTGTGTCTCCTGAAAGTGAAAGAGGTTCACTGGTTGATGTTAAAGGGATGCAATGGAATATTAAATACCCGTTGTCAAACATGACGGGACGATGACATATGTTTGTTTTTCTTGTCAGAGAACAGAGAACCTCAGCATTTATATTTCATTTTGTGGACATTGTGCTTGTAGTTCTGTAAATGCCTCCACTGTTTATCGACCACATGGTCACAGACCATATTGTCATCGTTAAGGAATGTAACATGACGCAATCTGAATGTAATTTAAGACATACATTTATCAGATTTTTATTTACAATTCCCTCTCCCTGTACTTCATGTACACTGTGGACAAGTGTCTTCACTTACAGGAGGTTTCACTCGAGCACTGATCAAATTAAACTTGATTCCTTTACAGTTTCGAGGGGGAAACGCAGTTAGCAGAGATTCTCTGAGTCACAGGAAGTGATGTATGGCGTGTGATGTGATGTGAGTATGTTGTTTCTGACACGGGGACATAAAGGGGTCCGTGTCAGTTACATGACGGCACACTGGGTGGCTCCACAGCAATCCTTAATGACGGCCACTCCGGACTTGGTGATGGACGGTTTGTTGGGAGGCGGCTCTGGGATTTGTCTCTTAGGCTTCGGAGGATCTTGCCATAAAGAAAGAGGAAAAAGAAGTCACGACACCATGAAAGTGAACAATGCCCCCGCCCCTCTCTGACTGTATGTTTGTGTTTTTGTTTTGGTCACTTACTTTGCGTGGCTTTGAGCTTCTTCTCCAGAGGCATCAGCTTCAGTCTGAGGTACTCAGCCATCTCCTTGTCCTCCTCTTGCTCCCTTGTAAGAGTTTAACATACAGACAAAAGGTTAGCTGTTTGAATACAATGCAATCAGTACAGGCTGGTTTTACTGTCAGTCACAGAAGAGCTTTATGTACCAGTTTGTGCCTCTTATGGGCCTTTTTCACAGTAGATGTTTTATTTTATGTGTTGGATAATAAAATGCATAACGGCTGAATTACATTCAGCTGTTTAAGTTTAAGGGTCCTGGTATTGTGCATGCTGGCTGACTGTCATTACTTACTGGGACACTGGGAGCCGTTATGTTATTAGTAACACCTGCTTTTGGTAGCCAGAAGTAAGATAAGTACTTGATTTTGATTTTTTTACAACACAAGATGCAAAAGATGTAAATGTATTATTTTGTATAAAAATATATACAATTTTTAATTTAGTTCCCATAATAACAAGATCCAAACCATTCAATTTTATTAGCACGCTAAACTGGAAAAAACCCACAACCTCTCAGTTACATGTTAAGAGATGTCATACAGCTCCTCACACGACAGAAGCTCAGCTCAGGTTTACTCCATCTGCTCATATGTTATACTGTAATGTTATACTGCAGTCATTGTTTGTGAACACACCACATCAATAAATCATTTCATATTGAATTCTTAAGCATCGTGAACCCCCCACCCCCCTTTTTAATATATATGTATGCGTGTGTGTGTTTTTTATTCCTCTGTCAATAATCTTTTTGTCTTTTTCGCTCTTTTGTTTGAAAAGCACAAAAAAAACTGGAAAACAATAAATTGACGTTAGCATTTACCTCAAAGCACCAATGTACAGCCTCACAGAGCTGCTAGCTAACTTAACGTTGTTCACAGACTGTCCCTCAGCTCTGCGATGTGAGTGTAATGACAATAGACGGGAAGCACGAGCTAGGGCTACACGCGGCTTTGATTTTGACATCACAACTGTACACTCTTTTCTGCGGCGCCTCAGTGCATCACAAAGAATAACTGATTAAACTGATTAAAATAACCCATAAAACAAGCATATCTGATAGTCCAAATGAGCCTTCGGAGTTGCTGAGACCATTTGCTCATCCAGTGTTATAGAGCCAGACTGTGATCTTACATCATTTAATATCACGTCTATCTGAATGTTATCTCCGTGTCTCACTCTGTGGCTTATCTGTGGGAGCTGAGGAGGAGATGACAGTGCAGAGTCATGGTCATCAGTCAGCCTCCACACACACACACACACACACACACACACACACACACACACACACACACACACACACACACACACACACACACTCAGCAGGCAGTGTTGTGATGATGAAGTGACCCCCGTCCCCCGCCTTTAGTCATGCTCACATTTACTTTAATGAGTCTCCTTCCTGCTGTTTCTCAACCATCCAATGTCTATCAAGTGAAGACACAAGCGGCTCAATCCAACGCTGTTTGAGTAAACAAACAGTCGGATATTAACGGCGCCTGTGTGGGAGCGCTCTACCTTAATCTCTCCACCTCAGCATCGTCGACCAGGAAATCCCTCTTCTGCACCAGTTTATGAATCTTCAGGATCAGCTCTTCTTCCCGCTGCCTGTGCTTCTTGTTTTTTTCTTTCTCTGTGGGGGAAGGAAAATGAAAGTCATAAACAAATTAATAAATGGATGACTGGAGGGACAAGAAGACGGAACTGAAAACGTAGTATTTTACTACAACATCACATAAAACATAAATGAAGGCTTTGTACATTTTGTTGCTTGCAACTGACCTTACAGCAAAGTCAGCTGGCTCTTAAACACTGAGTCACAAACAGACCCTTAATTCTCCCCTCATGTATCATTTATAACAAATAAGGCACTGACTTAAATATGGAAATGCTAGAGAGACGGTTTTGGTTTCCTTTTGCAAAGGAGTTTGCATGCACAGTCAGAGATCTACTGACGTATCATCCTCTTTGCTTTGACTCTTTCCTAACCTTCACTCTCCAAAGCACAGGAAAATACATAAACAAAGTACACACACACAAACACACACACACGCACACGCACACACACACACACACACACACACAGACGTGCAGACAGTTGCAGAGGTAGGCTGTCTGACACTGCTGCTGGCATCTATAGGCTAGGTGTGGAAAAAGGGTTTGAAAACGTCTGCAAACATCAGCTCTTTCTCTCATCCGGAAACAAAGTGGAGCAGTGCGGCTACAGTGTGTTTCCCCCGGGGGCAGAACTATCTGAGGGGCGCATGGCTACAATTTATAAATCCCAATGTCAGAGCAGCCAGAGAGGCTCACGTGACTCATTGTGCTGGAGTGAAGTAATGGGCTGCCAATCCCCTCAGCAACTGCAAACATGAGGCCCCAGTAGCTCATGGGAATGTCAACGAGGGGCAGTTTTTGTTTGACAGTGTGCAGTTTGTGTGACCGCTAATCCCACATGCATAGTGGGCGGACACAATAATAGGAACACTAGGAACTACTATAATGTAACGCAATCTAATCAAAGCTGCAGCCATCATTGAGGACAGAGAGGTCACGTCCTCTTGCTTTCTGGGAATTTGAAGGTTTTGGGGAAGTTTTCATCCCACAATCACAAACAAACAAATGGTGGATATCTTATGGGCATATGCCAGTCATTCATTAGAATTTATATTTAAATTTGACAACTTGTCAACTGGCAAAATTAAATAAATAAAAGATTCATATTTCTCTATTTAATGAAAATGATTTTTTCTGCCGATGCGCATGTGTGATATGGTCGAAAGTTCCTGAACTTAAAGCTATAGTATGTATATTTTGAAATTAAAAAAATAACGTTACACCTTACAAATTAAAAGTCAAATGTATAATTTGCACCCTTGCTAAAGTTAGGTTGAGGGGGTTGCACTGGGAGGATTCATGACCTCAATATTTTTTAAATCCTGACTGTAGCCCTGAATCAAATCAACACAAATCAGGACATCAGAAATGGCCACAGAGGCAAGTCAAGGCCTTTCAGACAACATTCATTAAAACGTAAGCTTCAGAGGAGTTTGTCACATGATCAGGTGTTTCTGATGCAGAGATCACGGTGGTGCAGAGCTTCATGTATGCGTTACTATGTGTGATACAGACATCACTGGAACTGACTGGAGATAAACCAATATTTGATTTTGTACTCTGCGCCACAAAAACACAGCACAAAAACATCCAGGGGGTACCAATGTTTATTGAGATTCATTTTGGTTGCCTTGCCTGGAGAGCTTCCCTCAGCTCTGCCTTCACAGTGAGGATCAATGTGTGTTTGTATGATTATCTCTCACTCATAACTCCACCACGTCCCTGAGACTCACCATCAATCCTGAGCAGTTTAGCGCCTCGACTCTTCCTATAAATCACCATGACGCCTGCAGAAGCACTTTCTGCCAAAAACTCTATTTTCGGCCGTGGACAGTTTTGCACACAGAGGATCAATTCTGAGAGGTTTATTTCCTGATATGCTTACAGCTGGTTTTCTTCAGAAGGTATATGTGAGTTTGAACTGTACCTGGTGCTGTGACAATCTGTCTCAGCTCCTGCTTTAAACTCATGATGTCTTTGCAGAGCTGAATGTCATCCATCCTGGGAACAACAAAACCAGAAAGAAAACAGTGAATCCCTGGCTTCCATCAGATTAAAGAACAACAGATATTATTAGCAGCTTCCTGAGCCCTGGAAGAAAAGCAGGCGTAGCTGAAAAATCTGCGGGAAGGATCTAAGGAGCAGCTTTATGTATTTTTGAGCAAGTGAAAAATTCCTGAAAGCACAGAAATTCTTTTTTAAGACTTGAATATGACCCGAAACATACATTATACAGAACTTGCATTATTTGAAAAACATCCCAACTAAGACTAGGAAAAAAGTAGATTTTATTTGTTGTCTATTAACCCTATAATTCCCAGGTTTTCCCATGAACCGATTGGTCTATCAACATATAAATAGCTCTGGTTCTTACAAACACAACAAACTATCACACGTTGGTTGTAACCACTCTTTGCGCAATGTTATGGCGATCCAAGAAACAAGCGAGTTTGTTTGTATGGCGTTCTACTTGATGGGAAAGTAGCCTTTTAGTTTTCACCTGTTTTATTGATTTGAGGATGTCATACGATGTAAGATGGTCTCACTAAGTACTTGGATTCAGTACGAGCTAACATGTTTGATACCTTCCGAATTGTTTTTGTATTATTATTTTTGCGCTGCAGAAAGGACTCAGCCTTTGTGCTTTCAGAATTGTATGTGTGTAATTCATCAGAAACTTTTTAATGCAATTAATTCTCATTAAATATGACTTTTTTCAAAGGATTCTGCTTTTTTTAAAAAGAAAATGTGCAAAACATCCTAATTTGAAACTAATAAAACTATTAGCTACATGACTTTGATATGCAGATAATTAGAGATGGACAAAACAAAAAAACACATTTTCTTTGGATTCTTTGGACTAACAATTAATATAAATCAGAAACAAACATTAAATCCTCCCATTTGCAAACCTGAAAGGGAATGTTTGCTGAGTGAGTGAAGTTTGAGTTAATCAACTATTCTGTCGATTAAATATTTGATTAGTCGACAAATCACTTCAGCACTAATCCCTGCTGCTGTACTGTAAGACCCACTCTCACTAAGACATCACAGCATCGGGCCTGAGGTGCCGCACATCAGCAGAGTGTGTGCAGATGAAAAACATGCAACATAAATCAGAGTCCCATGCAGCCCTGACATCTCAACCTCGGAGGGCTCGATGTTTCCCCCTCTTCCTCGCCTAAAGCTCCGGCTCTCTCTCTGCGGAGCAGTGACAGCTACCACAGATTTAATTCTGCTTGTGATAGATCAGGCCGATGACTCATCCACAGCCTCCTCCTCCACCTCCTCCTCCTCCCTCTGCATTTATCCCTGTTGCTCTGTTTTACACCTCCCTCCTCTTTCTCTCTCCCCCTTGACCCCTTCCTGCTCCTCCTCTCCTCTGTTTTCTGCCTTGTGTTTCACCCTCTCAGTGCTATCTGTCGATTCCAACAGCTTCCGTACTCTGACACTCCATCTGCTACTCTGTGTGTGTGTGTGTGTGTGTGCGCGTGCGCGTGTACCCAGAGACGTACGCACGTAAGCAGCGTGGCGGCCAAATGAAGCCTTTGAAGTGGGCGTCTGAATTAACTTTGTCAACTGAGTGAGCTCTCTGAGATGTTTATCAGCTTCATCAAACACCTCCACCGTCACGCTGCAGATGTTAGTCGTGTAATGACCCACAAAATAACTGTTCTGTCGGATATGTTCCAGTGCTGCGGAGATAATGTGATACAGTTCCAACATATACAAATAAACAGTATCCAAGACAGTGGCTCGTATTCTTGTCTATTCAGTTTGATAAAGGGCCAATATTAGACACTTCATAATGTTGCGATGCAGAGTTTATGTTCCTTGTTCATTTGAAGTGGGTTTGGAAAAGCGAAAGAAAACAAGTTCTCTGCTTCACATTATATCAAAAACAACAAGATATGGGGACAAAACAAGAAATCTTTTCAGCTCAACAACAAACTGCATTGTTGAACAGCTTTTCAGCTACACTGGAATGCTTTACTTAATCACATACAGTAGGAGTTTGAAATATGTCATTTTATATCACAATATCAATGCATGAGAAACTGTGCGTGTGTGTGATGGGTATCCTGCTTATTAGCTGAAAAAAACGTATTTTTTTTTAATGCAAAAATCCTCCTGTTTATGGATTTGCAACAATGTTCAGATACAAACAAAGATATTTAAGGGATATTAAATATAAATAATGTGGCAAAAATCTCTTGTGGCTGATAAATGTATATATTTGAACCATACAAGTACTGTGAGTTAGTTAAATTAGTTGATCGACATAAAAGTTAGAATCGATTAATTATTTAATCAATGTCATTTAGCGATTCATTCATCGAGCAGAAATGCCAAATATTTAAGGCTTCAGCTGCTTAAATGTCAGGATTTGCTGCGATTACTTGTCTTACGCTAAAGTAAACTAAATATTTTAGGATATTGGACCATATTTGATAGTAAAGTCTGCTGCCTGTTACAACAGCCGACACAAGCACTGAATGACTTTGAGATTCTCCTTTAATTCCTGCTCACTCTCTGTATGTAAAGCATGTTGCTGGATATTCTTTATATTCATTTGCGCAGATGGCATAAATGAACATTGTAATACATGGAGAGACTGTGTTTTTAATCTATTTTGCCCTGGTGAAAACAATCATTAGTTTGTTACTTTAGAAAATGTTCAGTATTAAACTGCGTATTTGTCTGATCAATGTATCAACATCCATGGTGTCGTGCTCCACAAAAAGCTTAGACACAACATTCCCACGATAAATACAACGAGGGAAGAAATAAGGTGTGTCATCCCAAACACTGATCCATAATCCTCGGGGCTGACGAGGAGCCATTGAGTTCATCACGGTGACTCATTCAGCTGCTATTGGCATGTCCAGCCCTCTGCATGATCAATGGACAAACGTGCGGCCCTGTCTCTGTATCGTCTTTAAAACAGCACACTTATATCACAAGGAGAAAACACTTGAGCGTCTTGTGCAGTCCGTCATGAGAGTGTCAACACAGAGAACCTTATTATCCACTCGAGGACAGCACAAGGAGTTGTTATGACATTGTATCGATTCAATCTTTGTCACACTCTATTACGTTTGGTGGGACAAAAACTGTAGAAATTGTCAGTTCAGCAACTCACATGAAGCGCAGCTCTGACTCCCGACGTACTAGGACCTCTCGCAGGCGCTGGATACGAGCCATCTCCACCTCGATCTTCTCTGGATCCATGGTGCTCTCCGCCATGGACACATCTGAATGACCTGGGAGGCAGAGGGAGAGAAGGCACGGATGAGTACAAATGAATAAGGAGGAATATGATAGGAGACTTTATAGGCAGGGAGAGCAGGAGAAAGAAACCCATAACATCGTACATTTCATATCCTTTGAATTTGTGTTGTAAATGTATCTCCAAGTTCCTAATTGTCTTGTTTAACTGTTGAAAACTTTCTCTCAGTGTCAGCGTCTTGGCAGACACATTTGTCACCTCGTCCCCCCATGAAGTGTCATCTCACGTCAGCCAAGAACACGATATTCAGAGAGAAAGCAGCGTGTGTAATTCAGAGAGGTGATTTGTGTTTTCTAGTCACAGCAGTGCCTCAAGCACAAAAGACTGATTTCCATTAAAAAGCTTCAATCATTGATGATGTAAAAAATGTGTGTGTAAAAAGAAAAGTGTTTAAAGGAAGAGTTTAGATTTGTTGAAGATGGGTTGTATGAGGTATTTATAAGACGGACGGGGAACTGATATGCTCTCTTCAAAGACTCTTCAAGTTTTCCCCAGCACACTTTGGTATTTCAAAGGGTTAGTTTGGATTCACCAAAATCACACAATAACACAAACTAACTAACCGATCAAGGCAGAGGTAGACCAGCAACGTTCTGTGAGGCAAAGTTACTGTTTTGTCTGGTGGCTTTGAAGAGAGCAAAGATGGATATAACGGCTTCAGTTTCCCTTTGTGTCAGCAAGGTAAAGCGGTAAAAGTATTCTAAATATAGCGTACACTTAAACTGATATTGCCCCCGTCCACAGCAGTACATTGCTTAGCTTCCGTGTCTGTTTCTCCAAACTGCTGACGGTCATCGACTGTAGGTAATACACTGACTATGGATAAGTATCCCATACAACCCAGCTTCAAACTATCCAAACTATCCCTTTAAGCATGTACATAATAAACACTTTGAGATCCTTTTCCAAAGCAGAAGGTTGTCAAGGAAGAAAACAAAGTCCTCCCTGACCTCACACTCTCCATATCTGCCCATAACGGTACTGACCAAACACGTACTGTACTGACCACTGCACACGCTGCTGCTCTTGCAACAGACCGACCTTACCAGCACATTACAACATGCAAACAACAGTATCTTGGATCTTGGTTTGAAGACACAAATATATTGGTTGCAAGTCACCAAACTTTCCTCCTCCCAATATTCCCATCTGTCCATTGCAAATCATTAAAGGAGCACTCCGTCAGTGTTACACATGAAGACCAGTTTACTCAGCCTATGAAAACAGTTGTATAATGTCTTCCGTGGCTCTTGAAGGAGCTTCGTAAGGTTTTTTGTGAAGAAGAAACTGAGATAACCCTGATGATGTCATAGTGACAACGTCAGGGTTATCTCAGTTTTCACACTTCAAACTTTTAACAGTTTGTGTTACAAACTGGAGGCGTGGAGTTTGCAAAAATGTTGGCATTAAACAGGCAGTGAGGGTATAATTAAAGGCAAGTTGCATTATGGGAAGTGTAGGATGCTGGGTTATTGGGTTGTGACCCATACTAGAGGCTTAGTCAGGATATCTCAGTCTTTGATGCTTATATATTATTTAAAACAGTTTTTCCATCTCTCACAAGCCCCCCATTATGGAGATGTAACACTCAATACTACAATATAATGAGATACCACCTCTCACGTGTCAAACTTCACACTGCATCTCTGTAGGCATGAATAGTTAGCAGTTATCTTCCACTTTTGTGCAGAACATGAATATTCAGCAAATGCACTACAGTGAGAATATAAACCAAACATGCAGTTGACAATGATACCTGCTGTCAGAGTCCTGCAAAAACATGAGGGCTGCAAATTGCAATGACTTCCATCAGATTGATATGCTGATTCTGTTCTTGTTGAATCGAATGAATGTCCAGCCTACAATCTGTCAAAATTGAGTGAAAAATGACCATTACACTTTCCAAGAGACGAAGCTGTCAAATGTGACGCATTTTGTCTTGTAACATTAGAGGACTGGATCGGCTCCTCGTCCTCCTGCAGCGACATAAGCTGCAGTCTGCGTTTGTGCTACTTTTCATGGATGCTTGCTGAAGACAGAGCTGACTCACCACAGCAGACAGAAGTCTGCACAGGAGGGCTCGGGTTTGTTTGTGCCTCGCTGATGTTGAATCATCACTGATGCCACAATCAAACTTTATCTCATGGAACTGCAGCATGATCCAAAGCACAGCAGGAGAAAAACTTTGAGAAATGTTTTGTTTATCTCACTGCTGTCCTCGGTGTCTTGTTTTTCTTTGAGCACTCCAGCCACATGCTCGCCATCAATGAGACCAAGCTGCAATAAGTCCTGAAAAAGTGCCAGCTTAATAATGTCTTAACAGCTCCCTCTCATCTGGGCAGGCTGCTCACACATACTCAACATTAAAGACATTACAAGGATCGGACAGCTTCCATACTTCCTAATTAAAAGCAGCTTCTTCCCAGGGACATGTGAGGTTATCTCAAAACAAGCAACCCTGATCCTCACATCGGCTGCAGATGTGAACCAGACTCCTCACTCGCTCTGGTAATTAATCAGCTTGAATTAGCCCTGTTTCTGGATCATCAGTGTACATCAGCATTATGATTTAATGAGGAATAAACAGCCTGGAGAACGCGGATTGTACGCGGTGCAGCGGCCACATGGGAATGTCAGCATCTGTATGACATCCAATGCAAATGCCCCTGACACATCCTGCAGTATATATACACTGCTGCTGCTGCCTCTGGACCCCCCCCCACCCCCAGGCTGTGTGTGTGTGTGTGTGTGTGTGTGTGTGTGTGTGTGTGTGTGTGTGTGTGTGTGTGTGTGTGTGTGTGTGTGTGTGTGTGTGTGTGGTAGACACACAGAGAGAGGAAGCAATGGCTGGATCTGTGTCTAAAAATATCTACTGCATTTGTTTCCTTCTGCTCTGAGTTAATCTGTACATTTTTCACACCCTGCTCTACTGCAATGAGTTATCGTCACTTTGTCAGTGGAACCAACCAGGACACATCTTGTTATGACCGTGTTGCTTCTGTCAACACATGCGTCACTCATGGCCCCGTCATCTCTGTGGGATTTGATAACGGGACAAAATAATAGAAACATATGATACCACAGCTCCGCAGCTAATGATGTTTGTTTTTGTCAAAGCTGTGTTTGTTTGACTTTATGGTCACTTTTGAAAAATATTGTCTGATTCCTGCTTCTCCGAAGTGAGAATTTGCTGCTTTCCTCAGTTTACGTTTGAATATCTTTGGGTTTTGGACTGGGGGTTTAAAAGACGTCACATTGGGCTCATGAATATTGTAACAGACATTTTTATTTCAATTATTTGTTTTACATTGTCACGTTTTACAGACAATGTTTGAGAATAATTGTCAGTTGCAGCCCGAAATAGGGCAAGTAAAATAGATGCAGAACAACACAATAGAAACATGTTATTTAGTAGCACTGCAGCTTAAAATGTTAGAAAAAAAACCCTTTTTGTCTTTTCCTCTTAAATTTTGATTAGGTTTTTGCAAGTAGTTTAATTGTTATTTATTTATTAATTCTCCTTGTGCTTTATGACTCTGCTATGACTTGCATATGCATATACCGTCATAATGTGTTTTTTGAGCTACTTCAATCTTTGTATCGTATATCACTACCTAATGTAATGTTGTGTATAAGAAGATACAAACAAAAAAAGAGAGAGGAGTTTGTTTAGCTCTGTAGTCATTATTCAGGGTGTAGACTGTGGTGCTGTTGTATTGTGCCAATAAAAACTGGTATCATCGTGCAGATAAAGTCATCTTTGTGCTCACCCTCACCCTATGTAATAACTAATGGAGAGGAATATATTTGATGGATTTTATCTGTCCTTCAAACTGTCAACTTCCACACATTTTGTCATAACCTCAAAAATCTTCTAAATGTGAAATCCAGAGTATGTTCTATTGATCAGAGCCGAGGAGCAGGGTATTGACTCATATCTGCTTCTGTCATCTCAGACTGAAACAAAAGAACACAAGTTTCTAAATGTGCTGGGCTTGCTGTATTTGTAGGTGTACTCCTTGGCCCAAATTCATTCACAAACCGCACAATACCCATGCATGAAGGCGAATTAATAGGCCCTTTAGCATCGAGTCTGCGCTATTGATACATCCCAAACCTTTGTGAGTCACGTATTAACCATTTCAACGCTAACAGCTCACTGGGGTTTCACAGAGAGGAACATAATGCTGAACAAACGGAGACGTTAGCCTGCTATTTCTCACCACAAGGCGGTAAAACAACATTATATTATTAACACACAACGCTCACCCTTGTCCGTTGTCCATGCAGTTTCTGACACAGCGCCGTAGCTCCTGAGCGCGCGCTCGGTGTCCGAAATAGATTTCTTCAGTTCCATGTCGGTGAAATGCCCGCGCGCCGAAACCAGGATACGAGTGTTTCAGCTCTAAATCTACACGGCTTCTCTGTGTGCGCACGTCCCTTCAGATAACTCAGTTTCACCCAAGGCTCCAGCGACCCGAGACGTTGAGCATCTTTATTCAGGCTTTCAAGTCCCTTTGACGTGTGGATGGAGAAGAGGATGCAGGGAGCATGCGCAGTGCGGGCAGGGAGGTGAAGACTTGGGAGACACCCACTGATACCGAGATGACGTTAAAATAAAACAATAGGCACGCAGTTGCACTGGAGTTTTTATTAGCAGCCTGTTCAAGAATTTGTTTTATAGTATGCCAAAGCTCTGATATATGTATTAATCAAAAATAAAAAGCTAGCAGGGGGTAATGGCTCTTTAAGCTTTTTGCCTCTGAAGTGTACTTCTGCTTGTTTGTGGCAGGCTGAAATAACTGCCATTGGATAATTGGCAGATGTTTCCACATAAAGGGATCCGGTTGTCAAGATTCGAGAGATGGAGTCTGCATGAGCTGTCTGTTACACATTTAGAAACTACTTTATTAATAGGTGCCTAAAGCTTCATTATTTAAGTCTTACAAGCAGGAAGAGATAAAACGCAGGCTGCAGAAAAAAGCACTGAAGCAGCAGGGAGGCCGTTTCAAAGTACGTGTTGTGCTCAATATATTCCCTCAAGAGATGGAGACAGAGCTGCAGTTGAGTAATACAGAGGAATGAGTAATATCTCTGTCTGAACACACGCCTAAACACACCCAGGGTGTACCTCTGACAGCAAAATATCAGAGGTACTTGCAATATGTCAGATCAAGATTGAGCATAAGAAAACTGTTGTACAATATAGAATGTTAAAGCGTGTCACCCAAGGTCAGTAATAATAGATTTCTGATAAACACACAATCAGACGATGTTTACAATTTATTCAACACAAAATATATTTATCTCTACCAGTTAGTGCAACTTTCGTGCAAAATGTGATCTAATCATTTGTTCAGTACAGTCAACAATACTGACGCTTCTTAGTGATATCAAAACACATCAATAAGATAGAGAAAGAAATGTCAGTTCACAAATCTTTGAATGAGTTTATAATATTAGCCAGTGCTCAGTTGCTGAAATAAACAAAAGGAATATTCACATTGATTTGATTTAAACTAATAATAAGTTAGTATACTTAAGGATGCAATTTAAATGATCACACAGTAGATAGATTTTTCTGCATTCCAATTTGTCGTATTATTAATGTTATTCACAGTATTAATTCAGTTCTGTGAGACAGATCAAATAATATAATCACACAGCATGTCTTGCATATGCTACTTTAACTCCATATTAGAATCAAATACATCAGGAAACTATTAGACATGTTCTGTGACACCACGGATTTCCGTAAAACAAAGGAACACAAGTGAATAAAATGTTTGTTTTTTGATAATTATGTGAGACAGGAGAGAGACGTTTGCCCTAAACCCTTTCAATTCTATATATAGGAATAACTGTCAGCTCTTGTACTGAGTTATTTTTAAAAATGACCTCTATAGAAAAGTGCTGGGTGGAGGCATCTGACATTTCAAGACTCACTGCCAGCAAGGAAATATATAAAGTAATATTTAAATAAATTATAATGATAAATTATATAATTATAAATAAAATTAGTAAATGGTGCCAAGAGATAAAAAATAGAGCACACTCCACAGTATCACATTAACATAAAGTACAACAGGCAGCATTTCCACATTCAAGTAAATGGATGTTTGAGACAACCTTCGTCAATCATTCGACAAACTCAAAGTAATCTTAAGTAGTTTCTCATTATGTAAAGGGCCAATGGTTGAACATGTGGAAATCAAAAATGTATTTTCAGATATGTTTTAGAGTTTTAAAAAAATACATATTTAAAATGGATTGTTGGTACCTGTGTGCCTGTGTACTTAGCACTGTAAACAGGAACCCAGGCAGAAAGTCCTCAGAGATCAGGCACAGTCTTAGCACCTGTGTTAATGAAGAGAGTGATATTTAAAGACTTGTTTTGAAATTTGCCTAATTTTATGAAGTAAAAAGTCTAAGCTAATAAATTAACTGCCACTCCACATTGTGGAATGAACTCTTCTCCACTTTCAATCCAGATTTTAGATGTACAGCTGAGGAACGTGGAACGTCAACCTGAGACGTTCCCATCTTCACAGCGTCCTTCCCAGACATAGAAGTCCTCAAGGATCCTTAAATGTGGTCCAATTAAACACGGGGACTCTCTTGTTCGAAATTTGAAAACATACTTCAGTTCTGAGTACGGTTAGATGCTACTGGTCCCTCTTTGGAAGCATCTATCTGAACCTCAGAGTCAATTTTCTCCTTTGTGGATTCTGCTTCACCCTCTTTAGGAGGGAACATCCATGCCAGAGCGGCAGCGGCTGTGCCGTCACCGCTCTGTCGCGAGAAGCAGAGGAAGGTGGCCCAGACGAAGGCGCAGCAGCCGGTGAACGGGGTCCGCAAGTACAGAGGCACCAAGGCAAAGTTCAGAAACTGGGAGAGACGGATAATGATTATTGGATATTTATGTCATTGAGATGGTATATTTCATATCAATAAATAATTCAGATTTATTTCTGTGGAGTACTTTCTAAAAATAAATCATTCCTATGCAAGTATTGTTGAGATGTCACAAAAATACAGTATTCAGCCTTTGCTTTGCAGTTATTATAATATTTGGCATAGATCTAATAATTCTGCAGGTCTGTCTTTCAAAATGTATCACATATAACAGCGATGGAAATAATGGATGTATGAGGAAATTGAAGATTTTAATAGGTCCCCTACACATCAGGTTAACCACGAGGATGTGAGCTGTGAGCAGACCTTTGATCTTACATGCTCTTCACTATATATTCTCCATGGTGTGTATTGAAGATGTTAATATTTACCTGCATAAATGGCCAGAACATTAGCCCGGTCTGAAAAGAGAGATAAACAGAAACAAGCACAAAACTGTCAAAACATGTCACACTTTGCAATACATTTCCAACGGAAGCGCTCGAAGGAGCCAGCGAGACGAACATGCTGTGACAGCCCGTCTCTGCTCCTGCTCACCTTATATGTATTCAGGAATTTTTCTCTCCAGTCTTCAAAGATGTCATCTTTGCCCTCCAAGAAGCTGACACCTGGGTGAAAAACAAGAGTGATGACAGTTCATTGTCTCAGCTGGAAAATGATTGAACTGATGGAAGGTTAATAGTCAGACAGGGAAAGTGGACTTTGAAGATACAAGAAAAATGGAGGGTTTTGAATCCTCTTCTAATGATCACACACAGGTACACAGCACACACAGTGAAATGCAGACTCTGCATTTAACCCATCCTAGTATTAGGAGCAGTGGACAGCTATTATATTATCAGCGCCCGGGGGGGGAAATGTGTGGGGGTCCGGTGTTATGGCATTATGTCATGTCATGTTTAACAAGCTGTGTTATTGATACACTGGCACAAATATTGCAACACATTCTCTTGCAAAACATTAGCAGTACAACAACAGCGTGTACAAATTTTGGATTAAGCATTTATAAAGTAACCGATCATTTGAATGTAGTTTGCTGCTTTGGTTTTCGACAGTAAATCTATAAGATTTGACTTAAAACAAAGCTTTTTTCCTTGGTCATCCATGTACTTGTTTGTATTTGAATGAAAGCCCACATCCACATCCACAGCCCACAATCCTGATGTTGGGAGTTTCATGTCCTCCAAGTTTTATTAACAACAGACTATTAAATCTAAATAATAAACTATTGGAAGATTACATACCCAAAGACATTCATCTGTGTGTATACCTGCAATACTACCTTTTACAAAGGCTACTGTTGCCACTTGATCTGCACTTTCACGTTTTACTTTCACTTCTTACTTTTAACTATATTTACAATCTTGTATGTGTTTACTATTTTGTATATCTTGGGCATGTTGGTATATTTTCAAATGTTTTTTTGTTTATTTAGTTAATTATAATGTACAGTACTCTTATTGTGCACTGCCTGGGAGTTTGAAGCAACAACATTTAACTATAGGCTTTTGGTATGTTTATGTGATGTAAGGTCATCTGCTTGGAGCATATAATCTGCTCAGTGATGACTTTCATGTGACCTCTGCTAGTCAATGTATGTTTCACAGGACAATGATCAACTGCTGATGTTTACACTGCACGAGAAGAGCTCTGACAGGACCTTGGGGTCAGGTTGCAAATTGTCAGATATGCGATCTGTTTTGAGGTTAACCATTGACTGCCCGGCCGGCTCTCAGTGGGCCCGGAGCAGCAGCTGTCCTGCCCCGGCCTGCCGTCCCACTACCCGGCACTGACCTGTGTAGAAGACGCTGGTAGCCAGCGGTGCCGCTGTGGTCTGGTCCAGGAGCAGCTTCCTCAGCACCATGCGGACGGAGTTACCGGGAAAACTCCGCTCCAGGAACCGCATCCAGAAGAAATTAAAGTTACCATGGAAACCGAAAGCGACCACGGCGACGTTCCGTGTGTGTGTCCAATCCATTTCCTCCCTGCGCGAGAACCACTGGTGCACGGAGTCACCTCCCGCGAACAGACAGCCGTACAGAGTGACGTTAGTGACCCACGGATACCGACGGACATGTCTCAAAAACGCCTGTCGCATTATTGTACCGTTACTGTCGCTCCGCGGAATGAAATATGGTGTTCGCTAAATGTTTAAAGCTAAATGTGACAAATTACACCGGCCGGCATCTGTCTGAATATCTCCGCGGCATCACGAACATTGATCTCCGTCCGGATCTCGATGGAAAAGGCTCACAAGGCTTTGAAGACAATATCCGTGTTTCTCGTAACCTATACTGAACGTTGTAAAGTCATATAATCTCAGACAGGACACTTGCTTGTTATGCACCATCCAACACCCGGCACGGGACCTGCCAGTCCACTACCAGTCGGGTGGACTCACTCTGCGTAAAACTACCACGCCTCTTTTTACGTAAAAAGAATCCCAGTAGGTTACACAGTTAAGGGCGGAGCAGCAAACCCTGAGCAGCCACGGGAGCCCAACCTGACACAGTACCTGGACCTACGTGTCAGCTACCTGAGGTGATCTGGTGTTGCTGTGAAAAAAAGTACTATCACCATAGACATGGTTATCCGGCGCATCAGGGACAGCTTCAGTGAAATTAAGCCTTGTTTAAATCCACCATGTTACTCTCAGTGGTGGCAAAATGAGTGAATTTACAGGAAGGACAATAGGTATTTAGAGTCACCTAGACACCTACCTGTCTGCCATGTAACAGGTGCATCAAATACCTTACTGACTATTACAGGATTTGTGAGGCTAATACTGATATTGATATTTCATCGTTTTAAAAATCTGATAAAGATATGTAAGCAGATTCATTCCTTTACATAAACAAAACATTTGTTATATGGATCACTTACATTTGTTGCCAAGATATGTTCACAATGGCACACGGTATATAAATTAAGCTTAGTCAGTGCTCCCTGATTGCGTCACAAACGACATAATAGAGACACGGTTTCTAAATTCCTAGACTTTGGCATTTCTGTAACGTTACTTCTTGTTATTTATCAGTCGATGGACTATCATCCCGTACAATGATATGTAGTAATACCCACTAATGACAATGTTCTCAAAAGGCATTGGACCAAGTAGTTGGCAAAACCTCTATTCTTCTATTGACACAATTTCAGATTCATTCTCTCTGAACACAAAACAAAGACATGACCAATTAAAAACACAATTTGACAGTTTACATTTATTTAGTAACAGATACAGTGTGTTCACAAGTTGCAACTGGTTGCATTGAATGCTTTAAGCACCTTGCAACCGTCTGGATAACACAACTGATGAAAAGGCCTTATACAGTATATGGTGTTGTTTTCATATGAACAATTTCAAAAAAAGACTAAATCTAGTAAACTCATATTGTGTTGCGTTTGACAAGAATTGATATTATCCCTTGCAGATTACTATACACATTTACTCATGCAGGTTCCTAAAACATACAGATTCATGGGCAAGTATACAGCAGTATGTAGAGTATGTGATGAAATATCATATTCCATTCTCATCTGGAAGGTGCATTTGTAGAGAAAAATTAACTTTGCTCAACTCTTCCACAATGCAGAGCGTAGTAATTATTATTATACTCTTCAATGTTTTAAACAAAGCGCCAAGATAAACATATTCGTCAATGTTGTTGGAGCAAGTTCCCCACCTGTAATTATTACAGTAGGTCAGGCTTTAGATCATACATGTGGTTTTACATTTTTCGCCCGTGCATACATTTCCAAAGCATATATAAGTTTAGTTTTAGATTGATTGAATTCCTCCCAGAAATGGATTGGTTTGTTAAGACTCAAAACTAACCCAGTGACTGAAAACATTAACCAACTGAAAAATATAAAGGCAATTGAATGAAGTTTGAATTCTACAAGTCGATTGACTGTAACCTGAACAATGGATGAATACAAGGTAGGAAATGAATAGGGAAAATAAATGCTTTGGAAAAAATGCAACCGTAGTATTTGGGCTACAAAAGGATAAGTAAGGTTTATAAACGGATCATAAGACAACAATGTTATTTATTTCCTTCGATAATCCAAACAGCCAAGCATAGTAGGACATTAATGTTGACTTACTGCGACACAGCAGATGTTATAGAGCGGAAAAATGAACTGTTACAGGCATGAACAGCATCACTTGTACCTCCTCTGCTCTCTCTACTGGACCAGCCAGATGAGCCAGGAGAGCCATTCACCATACATACAGTTTGGTTCCAGCCGGGGGCTACCTCCACGTTAAGACACGATGAACAAAAAGCAGACAGCGAGTAGATGGACCACAGTGTTTCCATTGAGCTGAGAGGCAAAAACAGTCAGGTTCCATGTAAAAGTCCAATGAGAGAAAGGAGAAGGGCTCTATGACTGGACAGCCCTCTCCCAGTCCCCCCTCTCAGTCCTGTGGTAGAGCTGTGGCTGACCTCCGGGGAACAAGCTATCAGAGCTGGGGTGTTCTAGAAGGAACTGGATGGTGGTCTTCATGTGCTGGACGAAGTGTGGAGGCTCAGCCATCGGAGAGGTGGACAGGTACTGTGCATGAGAGAGAAATACCAGAGTCAAAGTCTGGATTATGTCACTGCTGCTTACACTCACACAGAGAGTGTTTGAGACATAACAGAAGTACAACAGCGTATTAGGGCCATTGTAGGTAAGAAAATATAAAAAAACAAAGAATGTAGTAGATTATCTTTATAGGGCTAATTACTTCTACATACCTTTAAAATTGTGTCATCATCTTGTGACAACCAGAAGCCAATATCCAGATTTGGAGACCAATTGCAAGGGCCGATTTTAACAAGCCCTCGACTTGAGTCGTATATATCTGCCATCTGTAAGAAAAAACACATTGATATTTTTATCTTTGCACTAACATTGTGTCTATGGCTGTAAATAACAATTATTTTCATTATTGATTAATCTGCAGATCATTTTATAGTTTAATTTATAAAATGAAAAATATTCAGTGTACACCAATACACTGATATACACCAAGAAAAAGATTACTTTAACAATTATCAAAATAGTTGCCAATAATATTTCTGTCAATCGACTAATTGTTGCAGCTCTAATTGTATCCTTTTAGTTCTATTAACTAAAACAATAACCACATTATTAATTTAAGGGGAAATCAGTTATTTGTTTGTAATCTCATAAAAATACTTATGCATGAAATAAGAGACTTAAAATTAAACAGTTTTTGTGGCACACATAGAAAACAACATGTTATATCTTGAAGTACCTGTCCTCCAGTGAAGGTCCTTGCTGACCGCAGCTCCTCTGCAGGGCCTTTATGAGTGAATGACGAAGGGAACACATCCCCCGTCTTAACATTTACACCTGTGCAGAACACACACACACACACACACACACACACACACACACACACACACACACACACACACACACACACACACACACACACACACACACACACACACACACACACACACAATATATTGGAGGTCACATGCCATTAAAGCATTGCCCTCACTTTGTAGCATATTCATCACTTACCTACTCCATATACTACAGGACTATGATTTCCATCAACAACAATGTCATTCATTTCTACAAAAACAGAGAACAGAAGGGTTAATTGCATGAAGTTGTGGCTGGTAGAATGTTTCGAAACAATAGTAAACAAGTCACAAAGTTACCTGTGATGCAACATGTTTCCAGATGAACATCTTCTTTCTGTTTCTGGAACGCTGCTGTAAAGTAGAAAGAAGTCTTTAGAAGTGTTACAAAGCTCAAACTCTGCCAGCATAATATTACAATGAGACACAAAGTCATCTGAAAGACTATACCCAGTATGTTAAGGCTGAGTTTATGGGAGGTTTTTGACTCGTCGCAAAATCCCCCGAAAAGATGGAGCTCCAGTCTGCATAACGGAAAAGCAAAGTAAAAGTAAATAAAGAACATCTGAATAGGATGTGCGTGTTTTTGTGTGTGTGTCGTACCTGCCCTCCTTACTGACGTTACTCAGTGATGTCACAGCTTTCACAATGAGCGGGACTTCAGACCAGGTGCAGGAACCATCGCAGTGAGCAAGGCAAACAGCTCCACTTCCTAAAACATAATAGGTCATGGCAGACATTAAAAATGTAATTTCCAACTATATATACAGGCAGAATGAGGCACACAGTGTGAATCTAATGAAAGGAAGGTTACCGGTGTGTCGCAGCACAACCAAATGGCAGGTGGTGGCATCACCAGATCCAATTACTGAAACAGAGTCTGTAAAAGGGAAGACAAAACACATGTATTATTATTATTATGATCCAGAATGGTTAACCTAGAGTACTATCTGGGAGTTAGTTAGAGGCTAACAAATGTTGTGATTCAAGGATGTCATACCAAACAGTCCATTCAAGAAACAGCCCCAAGGGCTCCTTATTTGAAAAATACAAAACATGTATTGTGGCTGAACCGTTTTAAAAGGGACTGTCACCAAACCTGAGGGTACATTTGTCTAGTTTTTCATAGCAACACGTCTATATAATTCACAATAACCTTTGGGTGAGCTGAGAAAAGAGAGGGTTGAGGCTTTACTTACTGTCTGCTGGTGTTGTTGCAGCAAACTCTCTTTGTTGGACATACAAGAGGCACTTTGGGTCGACATCAACAAGTGGCATGGAGCGAAATGTTCTTGCATTTTCCTGTGAAAGAAGAGTAAAAATAAAATGTATTACTTAAAAAAGGATTTGTCACATTGAAACCAAAACACAATCAGGTTCTGCTATTCATTAGTGTTACTTCACATATTTTAAACCTTTATATTTTACCTTATTGGTCTTATTATTATTATTATTATTATTAATATAATTATTATTATTAATATAATTATTATTTGACAACAAAATTCAGTTAGATAGTTGTGATAGAGAAGACAAATGTAGCCTACCCCTTATCTTTCAAGTGATACAAGTAAGGACTAACTGGATTGCTATATAAAAACACACGATACTTATATGTCAAAATTATTTTCCACAAAGACCAGGCAGAAGTTTCAAACATTTGACATTTAAGTATCGGGTGTCTTTTATTCCCATTTCTTGTTTAGTAGTTTTTTTAACTGTTATTTTTGTCACACGCTAGGAATTTACAATTAGTACACGTCTTAGATGCAACACATAACAACGTCACAGGTTGATTTCCTTGACCGATTTGCATCTGCCATCAACTGTCACGCCCAAATCCTCTTCATGCACATGTAAATTACCATTCCGCTTTAACCAGTATCTCATAAAGTACTGACTTACAGAAAAGTACTGTTAACAGCTGACGGTTTCTCAGCAAGCTAAATTTAGCCACACTTTCTGGAAACTTACCTGTAAATGTGGATGTTTGTCGAACAGTTCCCCTGTCGAGGTAATGCGGTCAAGTCCTCTATTTTGAATTAACAACGGCATTTCTTTAAGCAAGCACTTAAAAATCAGCTGGTTATCATACTATTATAAAGGCCAGATAATGTATATGTTTATGGCTTAATATCTTATATTAAAACTGCACATATTGCAGTAACTGCTGCAAGTCCCTCCCATGGATGTTTAAGGAAAACGGCCCATCCGTCCACTTCCTGTGGCCGTCTTCTTCTCTGTTTCAGGTGAAAAGCTCACCATTTCTGACACACCGCCACCAACCGTTAAAAAGCACGAATGTGTGCGCGGATCAAATTCACCATTACTACTAAGCGAACATTTGTACGTAGTGTCCGTTCAGTCAAAGGAGAGCTACGTAGAATGACTAGTTGGAATTACGTCGCTAAAGAGGGCAGGGAGGTTTGTGACGCATACAACAATTGTTTACCAAACTCTGTATGTAGCGCTAAACGTAATTATCGTCGAAATATCGTCTCATACAGTTTTGCCAGATTAAATTGCGCCTATTTTGCCGTTTCTAACAGCGCACAGCGAAAACAAAACGGTGTTACGCGTTAAAGCTTACGTTACTTACACATTTTGCGGAGAGGATAGTTGACTTTCTTCGCAAACATGAGAGGCGGTTCCTCTTATGGAGACAGAGACCATGGACGAGACAGGTAAGTTTGTAGTTAATATATGGAAACAAGCAATAGCATTAGTTATATATTGTTTAGACTCTACATGACGTTTAGCCCACAGCCATGGCTGCTGTTGTTGTGATTTTCTGGGTAAATGCTACTCGGTGAGGCTCAAATCTGCACAAGGCCCCACTCCAGTTTGTAGTTACTGTCACTCTAAACATTTCACTTGGTAAAGTTCACGTTGTCACTAAAGTCTGTCGACTGAAGCACAAACGTTCACTGGTCACCAATATTAGTTTTTTTCTTCTACACGAGTGTGAATATCATCATAGTTATATCAACTATATAATGATCTATATCGTTAAACCCTCCAGACCTGCAGACTGAGCTGAGCGTACTCTCTGGCAATATAACTGAAAAGCATTACACTAATTGGTTTATTTCTTATTTTGGGACGATTGTGTATCTGACTCTGCACATTAGAACACATAAATTGGACAGTATAGCGAACAATGCAAATGATTAGTTCTCGGCGTATGCCTTTACTGCAGTACTTAACGTCACCACATAATTACACACACATATATTTTGTATTACATTTAGATTCAAACTTAATTCCCTTTTGTGGACTTGGTGAAATACAGAATTGCCGTTTTAGTCTTTTAATAATTCTGAAAGTACAGTGAAGTCTGGGCATGTGGATTCAGCCCTAAATACGTTGATCAAAGAGAACCTAAAATACAGATATAAATATATCATCACATGACCTCTTTGGTGAAGGCAGTAACTGCAGAGTTGACACAGCAAATGTTGAAAATTGACAGTCCCATTGGCATGACCTAAGTAGACCCTGGTGCTCATTATCTCTTGACCCTTACCGCTCAGGCCACGGTTTGGAGCCATGAGCGGTCGCAGTGGACCCCCACCAATGAAGTTTGGAAATCCAGGTGATCGTCTACGCAAGAAGAAGTGGAACCTGGATGATCTGCCAAAATTTGAAAAGAATTTCTACGCTGAACACCCTGAGGTCCAACACATGAGTCAGGTAAATATTTATTTTACACTCTCTCCCTCACTATCGCAAACTATTAGTGAATCATTAAACCTACATGAAATGTTCAGACAAAGTATTTCCACAGTTTCAGCAGTTTGGTTGAACCTTGGTATTGTTGCCCTGCTGACTGACTGACAGGCATTACACAGGAGTAAATGTAATACACAATATAAAGAATAAATTAGAATACAATAAATATGCCAAACTACTACAACTAAAATATGAACATTAGAGATTGTATGGACCCAGTTTAGAGGTGAAATACTGCCTGTATTTCTTTGGAGCAGGTGGCTCAGAATTACACATTGAACCTTTAAACCCCTTATTAATTAGTCATGCCTGATATAATGTAGATATGAACAAAGATATTAATAATTTGTATGTTTTTCTTTTTTTCCCCCCGTCTCTTTCTCTGTTATATCCAGTATGACCTGGAAGAGTTTCGCAGGAAGAAGGAGATCACCGTCAGAGGCTCTAACTGTCCAAAGGCGATCCCCTCTTTTCATCAGGCGCAGTTTCCTCGTCAGTAAAATATTCATTATACAAACTATAATGTTTAATCTCTGTGAAAGATTAGCATATACAATATATCTGTCACACACTCCAGTATATGGGGGCTTCAAAATGCATTTATTTGTTTTGAAGCCCCTTACGTGGTCAGTTTAATTAAATCAACACAACTGGTCTAAATGTGTTTAGTAAAATGTGTCTTACAAGGACTAGTGGTGTGTTTACAAGAACACAATATATACTGATAGTGGTGGGAAACCCAAGTACCAGTCCAGCAATGTAACTATCTTGTCTATTGTCTCCCTC
Source organism: Cottoperca gobio (assembly GCF_900634415.1). Taxonomy (NCBI): domain Eukaryota; kingdom Metazoa; phylum Chordata; class Actinopteri; order Perciformes; family Bovichtidae; genus Cottoperca; species Cottoperca gobio. The sequence continues at coordinate 19,066,201 of NC_041355.1, forward strand.
TTTCTTCTGTCAGAGTATGTGATCGATGTGCTGATACAGCAGAACTTCAAGGAGCCAACAGCGATCCAGTCTCAGGGCTTCCCTGTGGCCCTGAGTGGCAGGGACATGGTGGGGATCGCACAGACTGGCTCTGGAAAGACTCTGGCTGTAAGGCTGCCCGGCCATCATCCTGCATGATGATACTTTAATGGATGTTTAGTTATAAACTTACAGACTAAAGTAAATTTAGAATTAAAATGTATAAAGCAAAGTCAGGAACAAATGCACACAGGAACAGCAGCACACCTGAATTGGTTTGACCTTTTGACACCATAGTAGGATTAGTATTTAGGTGTCTTTTGTGTTTGTTTTGTTTCCCTGTAGTATCTTCTTCCTGCTATTGTGCACATCAACCACCAGCCCTATCTGGAGAGGGGAGACGGCCCAATTGTGAGTGCAAATAAATTCCATATGTATTATATTGGATAGGGTTTTGTCTAAATCATATTACCGTAGTGTGTGGAATAGTAATATAACCTTCCTCATTTGTCTTCGTCCTTTGTTCATAGTGTCTTGTGGTTGCTCCAACCAGAGAGCTGGCTCAGCAGGTTCAACAGGTTGCACATGAATATGGCAAATCTTCCCGTATCAAAAGCACCTGTGTCTACGGTGGAGCACCCAAAGGACCACAGATTCGAGACCTCGAGAGGGGTGGGTATGGTTGTAGATGACAGGCGCATGCAATGGATTATTCAAAATAGTTTGAAGTTCAAAACCTTTTCAATGAAAAATACCTTTCAATATATACTTGTGTATTTTTAGTACTTTCCCAGCTTTGGGGTGGGGAACTAAGTTAATGTTGATGTTTTGTTTGCACAGTGTTGTTGATATAATTGAACAACATATGAATTCATGGAAAAACACAGAGCTATATCCTGATTTGTAAATAAACCACACACACACACACACACACACACACACACACACACACACACACACACACACACACACACACACACACACACACACACACACACACACACACACACACACACACACACAGTAAGCCCCCACTGCAGTTCCCTGTGATGTCATAGACTGTTCAGACAGTAATTATTGGACTAATCATACAGAAGGTTTTGAGCTAATCTTCTTGAACTGATCAACTGTTAGTGAAATGATCTGCTTGAAGCATCTCATAATGTGTGTATCGTTTTTGACATGTTAATTTTGTATGACTGTAGGTGTTGAGATCTGTATCGCCACACCTGGTCGCCTCATTGACTTCTTGGAGAGCGGGAAAACGAACCTGCAGCGCTGCACCTACCTAGTGCTGGACGAGGCTGACCGCATGCTGGACATGGGCTTTGAGCCACAGATTCGCAAGATAATCGAACAAATCAGGGTAGGCTCAGTTAAGTTCAGTCACCTTGGCTGCTGAATTAAAACTGATCACCTTGAATTATTAATATAGCGGTGTTTTTCAGTTCAATCAGTTGCATTTCTCCTCTCGCTCGTCCTCTTAGCCTAATAGACAGACTCTGATGTGGAGCGCAACCTGGCCGAAGGAGGTCCGGCAGCTTGCCGAGGACTTCCTGAGGGACCATGTCCAGATTAATATTGGCGCTCTGGAACTCAGTGCCAACCACAACATCCTGCAGATTGTCGATGTCTGCATGGATAATGAAAAGGACCAGAAGTAAGGATATCCAATGAGGAAACATCTGACTTAAAATGACGTTACATCATGACTGTCATTATCTGCTATTTTACAGTGTTGCAGAACAAAAGCTTTAAGCGTCTTTGAGTTACAAGAAAAGCGCTATAGAAGTCTTAATGTATTATTATTATTATTATTATTATTATTATTATTATTATTATTATTATCCTTTCACACAGTTGAAACTGAGCTAAGTACCACTGATGTGCTATTATTGTCTCCCTGTCTGCAGACTCTTTCAGCTGATGGAGGAGATAATGGCTGAAAAAGAGAACAAAACCATCATCTTTGTGGAGACAAAGAAGCGCTGTGATGAACTTACCAGGAGGATGAGGCGGGACGGGTGAGAAAATGAGTCTGTTTTGACATAACATGATGATGACTGTAGTTCTAGGATGAATTTTGCAAATATTTGATAGACAGAAGCTAATCATAGTCTTTGCTAATCTTAACGCTTCACTGTGGGTTGTTTTCTAGGTGGCCAGCTATGTGTATCCATGGAGACAAGAGCCAGCCAGAAAGAGACTGGGTACTTGCAGGTGAGAATGAAGCAGTGCCGCCACTTCCCTCCGGCCTTTTGTTATAGATCCTTTTGCCATCTAAACTGGTGTTCGTCTGAATGACCAGAGGGGCCAGTGGACAATTCACAATAGTAAAAACAGTTCCTTTCATTTAGTAACTCCTGAGTTGAGTGTGAGAGATGATATTTTCCATGTCTAATTCCCACAAATATTTTGTTTAATCCTACAGAATTTCGCAGTGGTAAAGCTCCGATACTGATTGCTACCGATGTGGCCTCTCGTGGTCTGGGTATGTCTGATCACACATACTGTTAATGTGCATAATCTCTCACATGACTGCATTTTCTTTTTTGAATGACATTTTTCCTATAAATAACATTAAGTGTATTATTCACTTATGAGGTAACGAAAGTAAAAAGCCACCACAGTTACTTGAAGTTTTCAATATAACTGCAACTACTATGTTGACCGATAGGTAAGTACACTACAGATGAGGCCAGCTAAAGTCTGGCAATAAAATAGAGTAAAAACAAAAGGCATTTCTTGCAAAACATTAAACGTAGAGTTGTCTGTCTTTGTCATAAAATCAACCTGACACTAGTCAGTTTGTTCATATTTGTATCACGCTAGGATTTTCCCACAATATACAGCTGGTAAAGTATGTACTATCTTCTTTCAAATACAAAATGACAAAGAGGGTTATTATCCATGTGGTGATGTACAATGAAAAAGATTAGCACATCATATTTAAGAATCTCCTTTGATATTACAACCTGACCTTTACAACCTGAACTGTGCAGTAAAGCACGGAGGCTGCAAGCCTGCTGGGTTTATAGTCTGTTTCTTGTTACTGCAGTTAAAGAGCTTCCTTCAACTGGGGCTCTTTGGCACGCTGCCTGAGAGGAGTGCCGTGTGGGGCAGAGCCTGCGCACCTGCGTCTCCTTTTATGGTGTCAGTACAAAATGAATGAAGATGCTGCTCATATTACCTGCTCCTCCACATATAAGATCATACATTGTGTTCCATTGCTGCAATTCTGCAAAATGATACATTGTTATTTTTTGCGGATGCATTTGAGTGGGACAGTGACAGCTGAATTATCTTTAACAGGAAGGCTATGATGGCTATTTTATTTGTTGGCAGGATACATGTGAGAAGGGGGGAAGGGTGAAGTGTCTTTGACTTGCCAAAAAATCCCTATGACGGTATCCTTGTTCTTTTTTCCCCTCTTCTCCTCTCAGGGTGTGGCAGCACACGGCAGCTGTAACTGTCTGCGCTGCTGTCCCTGCCCCCTCAGTCACGTTTAAGTAGAAGCTCGGCTAGTTTTAGACGAATTAAAGCCCTCTTATTCTTCTTGGGTAACTAAGATCCATCTGCCCAGTATTGTCAGAGTTTTAAATCCAACGAGCCTTCCTTGGGAGCAGCCTGAGGTTCCTGTATGTCTGCCCATCGGTCCGTCCCAAAAAAAAGCAGACAGACAGGGGAGAGAGAGTTAGACGGGCTCGTCTGGATCCAGTCCTGGCCGGGGTCTGAGGAGGGTCCTGCAATGCAGCGAGAGAGCAACAGAACCAGCCGTTGTGTTTAACGGTTCTGCTCCTGTCTGACGTTGCTGGTGTGTGCAGAAGGTGAGGGATGAATCCTGTCTCCCTCCCCCTCAGCCCCTCACTATAAACCAGGACTGATCAGGGGGGACTGACTACCTTTGTAAAAACAACATGACGGGGGTAAGTACTTCACCGGCCCTTTCTCTTAACTCCTCCATGAGCTTACCATACATTCAGCTGCCTTCACCGTGCTCATTATAATCAAAAGAATAGCATTTTATACCGGCACATCGTCATTCTGTTATTCAGTAGGTCACGGTTGGTGAAATGGCTTCCCTCTGTCATGATGGAGGGCAAAAGGTCGACTTATTGATCAGCAGTGCTGTCCGAGCCCCACGTCTTCTGTAATAAGAAACAGACAGAACATTTTGACCAGTAATCACATTGGTGTCAAGGTTATGAAGCCGAAACATGGTTTCTGTACAGCTCAAAGTCAAAAAGACTGAAGTCAAGTCCAGGTTGAACTGTATTGGATTGAAATCAGTTAGAATGGTGGTTAACTGAAATTATTTTTTGGATGTGTGGAGTTTTTGCACGGTGTCTGATAAAGCAGGTAAGTTACTCTATTTGCTTAGATTTCTATCAACAATATATGTTATATCTTAGTGAATGTAATTATTTATTTAAATACAAACAGTCAGCTCTTGACGTGGAATCAAAGTGGTTAATTCTTTCTCCCGAAGCTTTTCTCCCCCGTGACATTATCATCCTTTTCCTTTCCTCCATGCCGTAAAAGATGTGGAAGATATCAAGTTCGTCATCAACTATGATTATCCAAACTCCTCCGAGGATTATGTGCACCGTATTGGACGTACGGCCCGCAGTACCAACACGGGCACTGCCTACACCTTCTTCACCCCAGGGAACTCGCGGCAGGCCCGAGACCTTGTCCGGGTGCTGACGGAGGCCCGGCAGGCTGTCAACCCCAAACTGCTTCAGCTCGTGGATTCAGGGCGTGGTGGAGGCAGTAAGAAGAATTGTCACAGGAATACTTCACCCACAAAATGATCATTTCAATTAATCCCCTTGTGTTTACTATCGACTGGATAAATAAGAGTTGGATTACACTGCATGTTTTTACATAGTTGTGACAGAGTGATAAACAAATGATCATTTTGTAGGTGAAGTATTCCTTTAATATATCACAGTCCATCATTCTGTAATATTGCTGACATTATATTTGTTGTTTGTCACAGGTAGCAGAATGCGTTACCGTGGCAGCAGCTCCTACAACTCAAACAACATGTACCAGGGGGGTTGTGATCGCCGCATGCAGACCCGTGGCGGCGGCGGTGGCAGCGGCGGTGGCAGCAAAGACAACCGCAGTGGCTTCAACCGTGGCGGCCGCAACAACCATGATGGAGACCGCTCCACCTCCTCCTCCTACAGAAGCCAGGATCACAGGAATAGTTACAACTCTGGCTCAGATCAGTACCAGAGTCACAGCGGGGGCTACAACTCCCGCAGAGGGGGCCAGTCCGGTGGAGGTCAGGGTCAGTCTAGCCAGCCGCAGGTTCTGTTTAACCAGCCTCCTCCTGCTCCTCCATCATCAGGGGGGCCGCTGCCTCTGATGGCTCGCCCCTTTGCTCCACCACAGCCAGCGCTCAAAGGCATCATGGCGCAACCGCCTTACCCTTTTGCCTCTCCACCCCCTCCTCCCACAGGCCCTCCTCCCCGAAAGTAGAATTATAAGAAGGAAGCAATGAGTTAATTTGTGCTACTTAATGTGCTCACAGTATAACTTTGTTTTTACTCTTGTCATCTCCAAGAGTTTGAGGGTTTGAGAAGGCATTATATCGAAAGGGGTAAGGGCTTTTGTTTCATACTTTTTAATACAACTAAACATTTGAACTTTTCCGCTTATTTTTTTTAACCTTGATGGTCACTTACCACAGTCTCATACAGTTGCTCTCAAACACGTAACGTGGAGCAACAAAGTTCTTGTGTGTTCATGTCTATCAAACACTGCAGCAGAGGATCCTTCCTGTTGTCTCTTGCTAGTTGACGCTGTATTAGGATTTGGTTAGAATGAATACGAGCATACACTAAGGCTGCACTACGGGCCTGAATGTGCTGGTGTGTGGGGGAAAAGTATTATTTTTTAATTCCAGAGTCATGTCTTTATTAAGTTCAAAGTATTTTACTTATTCTGTTGTATTCTAATTGTTGCATTGATTTGAGGTTTGTGTTATTCTGAACACTGAAGCAGTGCATCGGAGTTGTGAATCTTTTAATACCATTTAACCACTATTTCAGTTTTCTTTAGTGTAATGGACTGTCACACTAGGTTTTCTCTTTACTTTGTCCTGTAGCAAGTTAAAACAGATGTCTATCTAATTGTTACTGTTACCCTCATATTGTTTCATTAAGCATATGAGCTGATGCTGACTTATTTTCATGTGGATTGTTTACTTAATGGCAGTTTTTCTTCTTTCATTCATTGTTTTTTCTTAAATAAAAGAATTAAAGCGGTTTCTACTTTTATAAATGATTGATCAAATGATTTATGTCTGGTAAATTCCTCATACTAATGTCTTTATTTGTCTTAAATACACATTTGTAGTACATTCTCAATTTGTACCCAGCAGCATGTACATGTTTTGCTTTTATTGGTAAATATACATCATGGCATGAAGCTTTTTATTTACATCAGGAGCACAAATGGAAATGTTTCCCTCCCTCACAAATACATACATACTGTAAGTAGAGGCCTTGTCACAACACTTAGTTTGTTGGGTCTTAAGTTACATGATTTTAGTTCCCCAAGTCATTTCTCTTGTTGCCAGTCCAAGTTAATGTTCATGTCTGATTGATTTGAAAGCTGCACGTCTGACAGCTCTGCATGCACTGTGCTTAATCATGACTGACTTCTTGCAGTGTAGCACTGAAGCATAGTTTATTTAACTTAAAGACTGAGGTTACCAAGAATGGGGATTTGTATCTGTAATAGGATTTGTAAAGGGGGAAGCTTGGCAATAACTTACGACGTATCGTTCCCCTTAATGCACCTCAATGAATACAAGGCCCAGACATGAAATAGCATGGCTGCAGGTGCATGTTTCAGGCAATCTTTCCTGGTTATGGTAGCTGTGCGATGGCTGGCTCTGTAACTCTGGTTCCTTCAGTGCAGTGTTGACAAATCACAGATAACTTGCTGAGTTAACACTAAGTCCAATAACTGGGTCTATAGTCTGTCATCATCATCATCATCATCATCCCCAGTCTGGACTCATCCACTGATTGATGCTTCTCCAGCCACTACACCCTAAAGAGGACGACACTGGAGAAGATGGAGGCTGCAATAAACGTGTAGTTGTTATGGCAATGACAAAAGGCAATGTGTGGAACAGATCAATCTGACGATGTAGTCAAACCTGTCACAGCCTCAATGCATAGTTTACAATAAATTGTGTACATGTTCATTATTTACAATCTGCTTGAGCCATGAAGGACAGTAAGGTGGTTACTCGGGCTACTTTTTTGTCTCATTATTGCTTTCTTTTCAGTCCGCCACCAGTAAGTGGTGTAGCTCTATCTGTAAATAAATACAAAACAACTTCTATGGAAATGGAATAGCTAATTTATAGTATTACGACACAGCCTATGAGAATGATTAATGGCACTGTGTGATGATGCGAGTAGATCTACCATAACAGATGCTTCTTTCAGGTAAGTATTTAAATTAATTAATATTACTCCGAGGGTTCTCGTTAAACTATCGATGTTAATCTAATTACTCAGGTGGAACCAGTCTGCCTCTAATGTCATTTTATTTCAGTCTTATGAGCCTGAAAGTGCTCCAATCAACTCCATGAGCTCAGATGTTAGGATGATTCTGTAACATGTTTCTGATAAGGACATGAACATATGAAAACAGAAACAAGATCGAACTCGTCATTTGTTTGTATGTATATATGTATATATATATATGTATATATATATATACATACATACATAGAAAAATGAAAATCAAACGTTTCATCTCAGGCACATGCGGTAGAATCAAACCAGATGTCAACTCAGGACTCACGTGACGTCCCTCTTTGGGTCCAGCGCCAGTAGAAAGGCAACAAATGAGAAAAGACGATGAAAGTAATATGGAATGGTTTCATGTGCAAAATTAAAACAAAATAGGGGCATGAAATTTTATGTTGTGTAAAATAACTCAAAATCCTGAGTGAAACATGTAGAAAGAAAAAAAGTGTCAATCTTTTTGGGAAAAGTGCAGAAATTAAAAGCTAAATTTCAGTATTTTAACAGGGGCAGAGATGTAGTAACTTTCCTTCGTAGTCATTTAATTGTGGCAAAAGCACAGATGTAACTAATGAAATCAATGCTGGTTGAATTCCATAACACCTGCACTTTTTCTACCACACACACACACACACACACACACACACACACACACGCGCACCCTTACCATGCCAGTGTGGTTTCTCCTGATTTTTGACATTTCAATTTAGTTTGATCATGTCCCTATGCTACTCAAGTGGTTTCCAAGTAAGTTGAGCATGATGTCCGATTATTAAATCCACAACGGCTGCCCTTCTTTGAACATTGAAGTAGTGCTGAAACAATTAATTCATTTGATAGGAAAATAAATTCTGATAATCAAGATGTTTATCAGGTAGAAATACCAACTATTCCATTTCATTAGGTTGAATACATTGGGTGTGTTGGCTGTTGGTCATACTGTAAACATCACTTTAAGCATGTAACTGACTTCAAGTTTAACTGAAAACCATTACTGACAGACTAAAAGACAATGATTTGATGCAAACCTACTCTGAACACTCGTGGGACATTTTTGCTCCTGCTGTCCAAAGTTAGGGATGCTTCGTACTTTAAAAAGGGTTGAGCATTGGGTTTCGTACAAAACAGAAATAATGCGAGACACCAGCTGTTACATGTAATTCACATGGCATGGGACATCTGAGAGGATTGTAAATTGGACAAATGCACACATTGGTTTTTTTAAAAAGGCTCAACTTGTTTCCCCAAAAGTCACTTCATTGAATCAACATTTCTGACAGTTTTCTTTATAGTTTGCGTTGGAATGATTGTTGGGAGAAGAAAAAGCAGCTACGAAACACAGGAAGGCGGAGATGATCGAATAAAGACAGGAAGGCTGCGAAGGAAGGCACAAGGTAGAAGCTGGTTCCCACGACTGGTCTCATGTCGGCTTGTATCACCAACCCAGAGTTTGTAACCATTTAAGTGTAAGAGAGGCCGTCTCCCCTCAAAGCCAGCGATGAGGGACAACTTCAACCTAAATCTAAAAGGAGGCAGCAGCAGATCAGATGACAGGAAGATGGTCATTCTCCCTAAAGGTTCCCCCAGGTGTTTGGAGGCGGGAACTGGTCCACGTCTCCAGATTCATCGTGAGATTTGTCCCCCAGGTTGAAGGTCAGCTTGTACCGCAAACGTACTTTTTCCTAAAGAAAGAGAAAAAAAAGTCTGTTCGATGTTCAAATCTCAGTCGCTGCTTGAAGATGCCCTGTGGAGTTCTGTTCCTGCAGTGTCTTTGTCGTGTTGAACGCATTTCCTTGAAACATACTCAAAACACATTTGCTAAAATGATTTTTAGGGAGGATGTGGATTACGTCACCCACTTGCTCCTTTGTACATCCACGTGCTCAACACAAACCAAACGGGGGACCCACTCGTGTAATGGAAAAACACTGCATTGCTTTACTGCTCAGTTTCTTATCTCCTTGGCCTGGTACTCATTGGGGAAATGGTACTGTGTGAAGGTATGACCTTAAGATGACCTCAAGTTGACCTAATTGTTTATTGTGGGCGAAAACGGTCAACGGTTAAGGAGTAAGTTGGGCTGTGCCTTGCAGGTAATGGCCAAACTGATCAAAGCCAGTTCCAGTCTTGACTAGTTGCAGTGCTTTTCCTTTACAGTCGTCACAAACTGAGGCAGAATCTAAATAGACTGTATTAAAACTGTGGAGGTCAAGTGGCAGAGTACCTTGTGAGGGTTCGCCAACAGCAGGATCTGTGTGATGGCGGCTGGAGGCAGGATGGGATTGAAGGCTGGGAGCTCAGTGCTTGAGGGAGGCTGCAGCTTTACTTTCATCACCTAGGCAACGCACATCCACACAAAAAAGCATATTAACGAGTGGTAATATTTTAGTCTTCATCTGACTGAATGTTAAGACATTTACATTGGTGCTCCAATACAGATTGACTTAAAAATAAAAAAGGGAAGGTTCACAAATCAAAAACACATTTTCCCTCTCACCTGTTGAATGTATCAATGTAGATTGTTCTGGTGCGAGTGTCGGAGGCATCGCTGTACAGATGTCTGCCTGCTCTACAATATAATGGAACTTGATGGCTTGTGATGTTCAAAGCGTCCAAAAAATATATTTTAAAACCTCAACAGAAATGTCTTTCCAAAAGTCCTGACCCGGTTACTCAAGATAATCTACAGAACTTGTTGTGAGCAGTTTCATGCAGGAACTAGTTTCTTTCTACCGAACTACACCCGCCAACCATATCACCGCGCAGAAGGAAGCGTGCATAGTGCCATCAAGTTCCATTATATTGTAGCGAAGACAGACATCTGTACACTCTGCATCTCACACCAAAACAATCTAGACTGATCAATAGCACTACAGGTAACAGGACAAATGTGTGTTTTTGGGTAAACGGCCCCTTTAAACTGAGGAGGGAGAACTTACCTTCGGTACAGCTGCCTGAAAGCGGATGTTGGTGACAGGAATGGGGGCAGAGGACAGCATGGAGATGATCACCACTAGCACGTCAGGCCGTGATGAAGGACAGTCACGGGCGAAGGTGAACAAAACCCGGAGACTGTGTTTGTCGAATACAGTCACTGGTAATAAGCTGCCTGAAATACATTTGCAGACACGTGGGGGGAAACAAAACAGAATGTGATTCAGAGAAATAAAAGAGGAAAAAGCGTCACTGCTGGGTCCGGTGTTATTGCTTGAATGCTTACTTGGTTTGATTGCTTCCAGAGGCACGGTAACGTCAGCTAGAGCGATGTTATCGTTGGAGTCAGTAACAGCCGATGAGCCTTTTTCCGCAGCTGCGAGACTCCGATTGGAGAGGAGAGCGTCCAGCTGCTCCGATTGGACGGCCAGGCTGAATGTGGGCAGCGGAGCAGGAGCAGAGGACGTGGTGTTTGCATTGGGAGCGGGTCTAGAGTTGGCGTTGGACATGGTCTGCATATCTCGTAAAGTGACTCTTGAGTGAGGTTGGAGCTTATCCCTGCATGTAGAACAACGGGACGAGTTACATAAAAGAAAGGAAACAAGGGATTTATTACATTACACTGTAGGGCTTCGAAGAGTTAGAGCAACATAGACGACTTTAAAAAAGGTTATTAACTCCATGTCCTCCAAGTTTGTTTAACTTACCATTTGACTTGCTGGCTCTCTGGAGGAAGAGACTGCTGTAACAATGTCTTCCCCAACAAGTTCAGGTCTTCTATGGGTTTAGGAGGAGCAGTGGCGCCCCCCGCTGGTGGAGCCTGCGCTGTTTGGACCACAGCCGGTAGCAACACTGCAGGGACTAATGTAGCAGATGATTCTGTGCCATCAGAGGACTGAGAAACAGAAGGTTAAAGTTTGCCTGTTAAGAAATGTATGAGAAGATGAAGATGATATAAAATGTTTGAAAATGGAAATCAGTATTAAAGCCTCTTTATGGAGAATCTTTATGAGATTATGGCATTTAAAATCCTTCCGATGACATGTAGAAGAGTGTGCTTTGAAAAGTCAGACATTATTTTAATCCTACATATAGAGGCTTTCATTTGAGCAGCAGTATCATCTCACAACTTGTACCTGAAAAGTGTTCTGAGAGTCGTAGTTTTCCGTTACATTCAGTCCTGAGAAATCAGGGAGAATAAATGGTTAAGTCAATTTTTGGTCAAATATCAAAATGTCATTCTGTTAAATGTCAAGACAATTCACTTCTAGATGTCAAGAGTTTCTAAAAATGTTAGCCAAATCTAGAAAGGTTGTGAATGTGCAAAGCTTGTGGTCTCGCCAGATGTGGCCCAACAGGAGGGCCACACACTGTGCTTACATTGCTGACTCGCCATTTTTGGCTTGCTAAAAGGTTACGCTTAGTAATCTACTTTCGTGTTTACAAGCCAGATGAGTTTGTTTGTGCTTACCTAGTGACATGAGCTCATCATCCAAGAGGCTGATGCCCATGTTCTGATTCAGGGTTTGGAGGCTGCAGGACTCTGGGTTGGACGGTGCCGCGTTGGCTGATGCGTTAAGTCCCATCAGGTCTACGAGTGCTGAGCTAATGCTGCCTGGTTTGGACAGGAAAAAACCCCATCTGTGATCTTAAAGTCCATAGTAATGTTTGGAGAGGTTCTTTAAATAATGAAGCTTAGAAAACAAGGAATGATGCCAAATCACACACACATGTGCCTACCTGGTTGTGAGGCCATGCTTATACCATCCTTAGACACATCCTCTCCCTTTACCAGCTGTCTGTACAGGTTGATGACCTGCGTCAGGCTGTCATTGGCCTGTAAGATATCCGCTGGAAGCACAAAAACATTGTTAAGTGGCTTTCAAATTTTACGCTGTGGAAAGAAAAAGTGACTTAATAAAAATCTGCCTTATATAATATGTCATACTGTCAAAGCCATGAGGTCAGCAACCTTACCTAAGGCTTCATCACTGTCCTCTGTGTCACTTGCTAATCGGAACAGTGTAGGCCTCATCTTTTCACAGCGCTGGTAAAGATCCTGCGAATAGACACGTGTTAAACACATTAAAACCACACCTGTAGTGAGTGATTAAGAGACTGTGGCTGCAGCTAGTTTTAAATGTGCTGAGCTGCACTGACCTTAATGAGCTCCTGGTTGCTCTGGGAGTAGCTCTCCTTGCTGTAGCCCTCCAGCATCTGGCTCAGCAGGCTGACACTCTCCTTCACCTCCTGGATGGCGTTTAATCGCTTTGATACCTTCTCCACACGCTTTTGGTCCTGCAAAAAGAGCGATGGGTTCTCAGTGACTGGATATTGACAAATATAATGTACAATAGATACAAAATAAAAATATTTTTACATTTTAAAAGACCATTCTTTATCACAATAAATATTTGAAAGTTAAATGGGTTTTACATATTAAAATGTGGGGGGGTTGTGTGCGTGTTCGTGTATCCGTCTGTCTGCAGCTAATCTCTCATTACTACTGGACCCATCCGCCTAATATTTGTTCTGCTCAGTTATGACTGTACGCTCAAAGACCTCTTGTGGTTGCAGTGATTCCTCATTTTTGATAAAAACTATTTTAGTGACTGTTTAATACCGTCATTGACTGCTGGCTCCTCTTAACCAGCCGGTAGTGATCAACAACTGCTTCAGTAGCAAAAACTTTTTCCCGGCGATCAGCTGTCAGCCTGGCTAAAAAGAAGCCTGACCCGAGTCTTGTTCAGGCTCAAAAACTGACATCCATAGAAAAGTTTGGTCTCATTTTGAACCGGAGCATCTGCAGATTAATTCCATACCCGATATGTTATGATCCACTAAAGTTAGGCACGATACGAGATGAATTTCAAATCATGATGACTTATATATTCCTTATTTATATATTCCTTATTTATATATTCCTTATTTATATATATATATATATATATATATATATATATATATATATATATATATATATAGAGAGAGAGAGAGAGAGAGAGAGAGAGAGAGAGAGAGAGAATAATGATAGAACTTAAACCAAAATATTAAAACAATCTAAAACTTAGTTGAAAAAGCCTTGAGCCTGTTATTCATACGTGTTAATGTTATCATGCTACATGCTATTCATACTAATGTTATCATGCTATTCATACTAATGTTATCATGCTACATGTTATTCATACTAATGTTATCATGCTACATGTTATTCATACTAATGTTATCATGCTACATAATCGGATGCGTCTCGTGTACAAATGGTGGGACACGCATGCATGTAGGACCACATACTGTACGCCACATTTGGTAAACATACGCGATGACTCACCTCCTGGACCATTTCCTTAATGAGCTTGTTTGCTGCTCTTAGATCTTCTGGCTGAGTGCTGTTTAATAAGCGTGACAGCGTCTACACAAACAGGATAAACCAGAAGAAGGAGAGGAAAGAAAAGAGGAAGAGAACTTTGTAAACCATTTGTCCCGTGATGATTCTCCCAGGAGTTTCACATTCATCAACACTCATACCTTAGATTTCTCCTCATCCTCAAAGATGATGTTTTTGGCTCTGGGTGCAGGGGGCGGGAGGGGCTTGTCATCAGGAAGTGCAGGATCTAGCTTGACAATGCCTGAAAGAGAACAAGGACACCTCTTCACCTCACATGTCAACAGCTTAGCTAGGTCTACGTCACCTCGGACTCAGAATACTGCCCCTGACATAAGTGATGCTAGAACACTGTTCATGACACTTCTTTTACGTATAATGTATGTTTTATGTTTAGCACCTTCATAAAGATCGCTGACTGCTTATCTGAGTTTGTTACAAACTGTTCCTTTCACTCGTCTGGCAGCGTCTTGCTCAATGTACCAAAAATGACTTGCAAAAAGTATGAGGAAGCAGCCTTCTGTTGTAATACACCAAAGGTTTGGGACAAAGTCCCTTTACAAATAAGACAAGCAATTTCTGTTAATAGCGTTCGGAAAAAGCCCTAAACTTTGTGTTATGATCTTGCTTTTAATTAATTACACATTTCATCATTGTTAATATTTCATATTCAGTTTAAATGTCTCATACTTGTTTTATGATTTTTAAATCCGTCTTTAATATCTGTGTTGTTTTTATTAACTGTGCTGTTGATTTGATTCTCTTGTAAAGCACTTTGAGCAGCATTTTCTGTTATGAAGGGGCAATATAAATAAAGTAGACCTGGTTCATACACAACCCTACATCAGTATTGATTATACTGCAGTAACTTAGAACAACTATCCAACTTTGGTGATAACTGCATTTTCTTGTAAAAGTTTTTTTTTTTTTTTATAAATCAGACTAAATGCAACTAAGCATGACTAAGGACATTAGGCTCATGCTTATGGCTCATCACCATACAAAAGGAGAACCAACACTGACTTGTACAAAACACAATTTGTTAATACAAGGAAAATATCAGTAATCAAAGAACACATGTTCCCTTCTGAGTGTGGAGCGCTCACCCTGTTTTTTCAGCATCTGATAGGCGTCTGCTATCTTGGTCTCATCAGCCAGCTTCACTGTCCAGCTGTACATTATTTCTAAAACCTTCTTCTTCACTGGCTCTGGAGCCCGGGCACCCAAATACTGCAGAGAAAAGAGGATTAATGCAATTGTTAGAGTAAAATGTGTTTATCCTTTAACAACAACTCAAGTACACAGATAGCTGGCCCACTCTTCTGTTGTTTTCTTTAACTATTCCTGCAAAGTTTTCTATGTGCACTCAATCTTCATGGGTGTGCAGTTGCAGCAAAACTAGTATGGCAGTATAAAAGACAGGGATCATTACCTTGGGTGACACCACTTTGATGAGCTCATTGAGAAAGCGAAACTTTCCCACTTCACTGTGAAATCGCTTTCCACAGCTTCTCATGCATGTCTCCAGAACCTGGGAAATGTTTTAAAGTTAGTTTGTTTTACCTTTGTATAATGACAAGTGGTGGCTAACGCAGCACTCCTCCGCAGACAGTTACACTTGTTAGCTTACCAGAAGTGCTTGCATAGCCTCCCACTCCTGAGGAGATTGGATTTTGTGGGCCAGAAGTCTGGTTGCAAGCTGGGGACTGAAAGATAAAAACTAAATGTAAGCTTCACTTCACCGTCACAGAATAACGCAAGACAACAAATTTGAAATGAGCTACAAAAATACTTTGTATATAGATGCACAAATTATTTGGCCACTTGTGAAGCAAAACACCCTCGACATAAAAACAAACTTGATTTCATGTTGTGATGAAATATCATGCGACTTTTAGGATGTTTTATACAGAACTTTAAAAAGATGTGAAACTGGATTAAACCAAGTTGTAAGAATTTAGATCAAACAAAGATCTACATTATGTATATTGTAGTGATTAACACAACAACAACTATTCTGGTGTAATATCTTCATCATCATCATCATCATCATCATCTCACCCTTCCGGATCATTGTTGAGCTGATCACAAAATCCCTTGATATTGTCCCAGTCAGTCTCCTTATTCAAAGGGTTGGTGGCCTTGTCTGTATAAAAGGAAAAACACATTAGGATAAATCCTGAATCTGTTCTATATCCAAACTTTAAAACTTGCAGCATGCAACTTCATTATCTTTTACATCACATTTAGCAACAAAAAAAACATAACAAAACATGAGTCTCCTGACTTTCCTTATGTCTGTATAGATCTGTGAAACCTTTCGCAGGTAGTGGCTATGAGAGTTACATCATACTAAACGTCTGTGATGCCTGGCAGCTGCTGTAGCCTCTGGTTGTTTGCTCTATACAAACCAGCAGTTCTCTGGATAGAGCAGGTGAAGAAGGCTGCTCGTGTTTGCAGAAAATGGGTGGCTGTGTCTAGAGTTATAGCAAGAGTACTGTATCGTTATGGTTTCTGGTTTGGGGCTCGTTCAACTGGTTTGTATTGGTCATTGGTCAGCAGCTAACTAGCTAGTTGATTTTGTTAGCATCCAGCGGGACATTATTAGGGTTCATTTATCTAAATGTCATGTTTGAGCAGCATCCCTAACCTCAAACTGTCACCAGAAAACACAATGTGAGCTCAAAATACGAGTGCATCACAGTAGAGGTGATACATTATCTGACTGAGTTTGTTCCGTATCTACAACTGCACTTTTGATTTGATGACATTCGCTCTCAAAAAATGTCTTCCCTCGGGAAAATACTATGGCAGACAGCAGCTAATTTAAACTGAGAAGATGTCTCCGTGTACCTTAACAGCTTATCTGCTATCAATGTCCGTTCAAAGTTAATTGGATATTGTACAGTATAATGACTTACTGATGCGAGACTGCAGGGTAGCCTCATCCGGAGGCGCCGCCGCCATCTTTCGGGAATTCTAAACAAGTGGCCACTATCGCGTGACTTTTGTAATGTATCGCGTGGCTAGCCGTTGGAGCTGTGGCTTTGTAGCGCCCCCTCTATGGCGCGAAGAGAAACAACAACGTGACACTAAAGGGTGGCAGTCAGGCAGCCAGCCAGCGCTTCAATCAATGCAACGCCGATGGCTTAGTTTGCTCTGATCAACATTAATTGTCGGGGATGTTTTTTTTGTGCTTTAATTTTGTAGAGGCAAAGAGGGCGTCGCGAGTTGCGCGCGGTGTGTAGCTAACATACTTTTCATCCAGCGTTTTAACAGCCGTTGCAGTCACTGCACCAACAAATAAAAACCGCGTCGTGGTCCACATCAAGGAGGAAACTGTCACCTCTGCTTCGACTGAAACCGTATCATCGCCCGAAACTGGCTCAGACAATCGTCACATGCCAGCGCCCACCAAAAAGAAGAAAACCTGCAAATTGTAGACATGAGCTAGCTGCAGGCTAATGTACCTTAGCTAAATTCGATACGTCAATAACTTTGTTGGCAAGCTACCGTAATCAACTCTGGATATCAACCTTGTTTTAACGCAGTGGTTCTGGTCAAAGTACCACTTTATACGTAGTCTTCACTGTCTGAATAACTCGGTACATGAGTTAAAGTGGGGTCATAATGCATTTTGTAGTTACAAAAGTTAAGTAACACCTAGCTAGCTTGTAAGACATGCTAGTTTTTCTTACGTGACTCACTGGCTGATAATGAATGTATCGTAACATCGGGTGTTGTCTGGCTGTCGCCCCTTTACCGAGACACTGCTGATGAGTCGTTTATGACCAGACAGAAGACTTTGCGTCTTGTCACGCATGGGACAAACCAACAAGATTTTAATTGACAAGAATACTTGGATTTCTATAGTACCATGGGGTCTCTGAAGGCGCTTCAGGAGTGGTGTCGGATACAGTGTGAACATTACAACGATGTGGAAGTAAAGGACATGTCAACGTCCTTTCGGGACGGTTTAGCATTTTGTGCCATAATACATCGCTACAGACCAGAATTGATGTAAGTAACCCGAAGTCTAACGACGTAACATTGATACCAACCTAATTAAGATTTTGGCTATTACAAATGATAAAACGGTTTACAGTGGTTCAAGTAAAAGGTACATAGTCAAAGGGTGACAGGTTACTTTTGAAATTGTTTAAAAGTACTGTAATAATAAGTATGTAATCCATTCAGGATACAAATGCAGAACAAACTCAGTAGTCGGATCGTGAACTCATCTGTGCTCTAGATTAATCCATGAGTAGATTTTTTTAAAGACTGGGATTAAGACAGTCAACAAAGAGTTTTTCGTTTTTAAATATATTTTCAGTGGAAAGCTGCCTAATTCAAAAACTGCATTAACACAACTGGGTATGATATTACTGTAGTGGTTAAATAACTGTTGTAAAACAAAATAATGCCATTTATGTTACATTTTTATCAACAATGTATGTTTTCATGATGTTTTTGTGTGCTTTATCCTAGCAATAACACCCCAAAAAAATGTTTAATGAGCATTGTGCTGGCCAGTGTGCTGTAATTAACTCTGGCTGACATGCCATGCCCTGTCTGTAACAACACACCCCTCCTCTCTGCATTTTACACCTACACACACACATTACAGAAGCTCCCACAAAACACAACAGCAGTATCATTGCGACTAAAATGACTTATTATAGAGATGAGGAAGTTTCATTGTTATGGCAGAGACAGAACATCTCCTACTTACTTATTAATTTACAGTTGATAGGTGAGTTTGACCAGCTTTTTTTTTTGTATGAAAAATTCCTTAAACAATTAATTCATTATCAAAATAGTTTGCGATCATTTTTCTGTCGATTGACTGATTGTTGCAGCTCTATTCTGCATTTTGTGTTTCAAAGCAGGTGATTTACTTGATTTTAAATGTTTCCATTATTTTTCAGTGTAAATATCAGAAACTCTGCCCATCATATGATTCACATTGGACATACATTTCTGTGGAGAAGCACTAGCCTTGTGGAGCATAATGTGGCTTTGTGTGGCTCAGTGGGAAGTGCACGCTGTTGACTGTATCAGATCAGTGGTTTTGACTCCTTCTAAAAGAAGTTGACTATCCTTGTTGTAGGAGGATTGTGTAAAAGCAGTCAGTAAATGACATGTTATGTCCCTCTTTTGTCCTGGAGGGGAAAATGTGGTGTGATGGAATGCTTTGAGACACTAAGCATCTTGCTCATGTAGCTAACCTCTCAGGTGGTCCAGGCCTTTTGGGCGCAAATTGTACTATGCTTGGATGGCAGTAGAGCAAACATTAACTGGAGCAGTCACTGAAGGACAAGTCAGTGAAGTGGAATATATCGGCAGTAGAGCCGAAAGTAAGACTGGACAAATCCTAAACACCCAGCTTTCGAGCTCTGTCTCTTCAATTTGTGTCCCAGCATGCCTCCCTGTCCAGCCTTCTGTATAGCTGCAGCAGCCCAACGGAACTTGCTGTGATCCAGACAGACAGTCCGTCAGGCTAATCTGCAGCTGAGACCTCCGCCTGTCAAACTGGATTTAGCTCTAATGGCTGGGCCTGGCCTGTGTAGGGCTGCCCTGCACTCTGCAGCCAATGTATTCTCATCCAAATACATCACACTGATGCAGAGGAGGGACGTTAGTACAGCAAATGACCTCATCTCAGTTTCAGCACGAGACCAACTGTCACTCAACTTTACTGGAGAGGGAGTAGAGATGGCTGCCAGAAATCATACAAGGCTTAGTTAACCATAGTTCATGGGAGAGTGAGGTCAGAATTTAATTTGAATTCAATTGTGTTCATATATGCAGCAGTGCAAACAGTCACGTCATCTACTTATTTGAACTTTTCTATTTCTTCTGTGTGGAAATTTGTCTCCATAATGCACTGGTTTTGTCTCATCTGTTCTCTACTATAACAACTGATTATTACGTATTTATAAACTGCATTTTCGATTGTAACGACCAAAACCCAATCGACACAACTGTGTTGTTCCGCTTGACTGAACCAGATTTAGCAAATATATTGGTTCACCCAGGTTTTGAATGTGGATTTTAAATGGCCGATGCATCACACACACACACACACACACACACACACACACACACACACACACACACACACACACACACACAGCTCCTCAGCATTCCTGCTTCCCAAAATAAACCTTGCAGCAAGACTGAGTTACAGTGGATTATGTTCGCAATTCAGATCACACACTGCACTTCATCAGCCGTGACAGTGTCGTTTGGCACGGTCTGTTCTGTGACTATCAAATAATGTGTTACTGTTTTTTAAGTTGCTGGCTACGTCGTAAATGTGACATAGTGACTAGTTGTGACATGGTCTTGATATTAGAGCTGCTGCCCTGTGTGTTGGTGACCATGGGAACTAGATTAGCGAGAACAGAGGTCACTTTGTGCGGCTCCAACACGGAGCTCATTCACAGGGTTTTTCCTTCTTGAGAGTTCCACATGGTCTCCACGACCTCTCACCAGGATCAAGGTGTTTTCCACCACACTGTTTTCCTACTGCTACACACTTTCAACATTAATTTACTTACACACACCACCACACTTTCATCCCAGAACACCTCTGACATTTTCTAGTTTTACTGCAGGATGTTTACTGGCTTTGGTTCCTCGCCCCTGGCATTTCAAAGCAGAGCCTTGTAATTATCAGCCCATCACTCCCGTTTGGTGCAGGAGTTCTTTCCTTTTGTACTGACACTTATACGGGCATCATTTATGTGTGGTATGGGACCAATTCTCAGCTTTGGTAGTTAGGAAGCTTAACTGCTCTCCATTCCTGCATGTCTTGCTGTCAATTCAATAATAGCTTTTTGATGGTAAGTGGAAAGCAAGCTCAATACAGTGCCGTCCTATATCAGCCTGGCTTGGTCTTCTATAAGAGTCCTCATATAAGAGGAGATACCATGATTTACAATTGTTGCAGGCTATATAACTATACACTGACTACCCGCATACCCAGCCTTATCTCAAATGTTGTTTTGAATTTTCACTTTCTGTCTTGTCATTTCAGAGACTTTGGCTCGCTGTCTAAAGAGAATGTGTACGACAACAACCGACTGGTGAGTCCATTTTACAGCTGTGTGTTGTGGGACGGTTAGCTTTTAAATGGGGGCTCAAATCACCTATGTGGTTTTAGGCATTGCATCTGCTTCATTCAGCCATAACATTATTACTAAGCCTTTCAGTTTGCATGCAGTCATGGTGGGTGTGACCTCAGTGTGTTTGACTATCTGTGTGAGGAGCGCTGTTACTTAATCCCGATGGAGCCTGATGAGGGAAAACGGGGAGAGGGAGGAAGCTTGAGCATTCAAAGTCCTAAAATAATTCTTGACATAAGCCTGTGGAGAGACCATGTCAAGAGGATTTTAAGTGCAAAAGTGCTGAAATTGCAGCTTATAAGTTGGTGGTTAGGAGCCAAAGTAGAACTTTTCACATTTCCCTTGTTGGTTTTTTTCCACATCGTCTGGAAGCCAGCAGAACATTGAGGGATGCAATGGGAGTCTCCTCATTTCCAGTCTGAGCTAAGTGTTGGCAGCTCTTTGCAGCTGTTTACATACTTTTAATCCAACAGCTTTCAGGGAAAGTGAGGCAGGGAAAAAGGGTGTGCTGGCTGTCATTAAAAACAAATGAAGTTATTCACTGTATCCATAGGGCCTTAGCTTGTGTGAGTAATCACAGTAAATGTGAAAAGTAAGTCAGATTTTAGTATTAAGGAAATTAAATGTTAGTGGTTGTCTCTCTCATAGTGCTACTTTTCTAGACGGTCTACTTAACAAGTACACTGTCTGAAATACGTTATAAAGCTACTGTAAGTGTCGATTTCATTTCCCTCCACTTACTCATATTCTGTCACTCGTCCTCCCATGTACGCTCACTCTCTCTTTCTGTTTTTATTTTTTAGTTGAATCAGTTGATGTTTAATTCAAATAGGATTGGGCTATATAATTAATTTATTTGAATTTCTGTACAATGTGTAAAATGCCTACATTGTGACAAAATTACGTTAATATAAGATCCTGCACACGAAGGTTACATTTGTTTAAAAATGTGCCTCGTCTATAGCTGTCCCTAACAGCTGTTAGCTAAGATAACAGCTGTTAGCTAAGATAATAGCTGTTAGCTAAGATAACAGCTGTCTCTAGATATCAAGAAACATTTACAGCAGTAGCCGATGATTCTGTAAGCGCTTTACTGATCCAGCTGTGCTGTAATGGATTATTAAAGGGCCCCCGCTCTTCAGGTGGAGCATCTTGTTCTGATGGCCCATAGCCGTAGGGATAACCTGTATATTTTTTGAATATGCATAACAACGACAGTCTTGCAGGTGGTGGAAGTCTTTTATTATCCTTGACTAAATAAATTCAAGTCGTGAATTGTCACTGCGTTCAAACAAAGTCTCATTTTCAGTAGAAACGCCTGTTTACCAGAGGATCAGACGTGCATTAAATTGAGGTCTGGAGGAGGCTAATGAGGGCAGGTCAGGTGACCCAAACATGTGTTGCTAGTTTGACCTGCTTCTCTGTGTCATTCTGGAGGTAGTCTGACTCTCAGCCGCTTCCTGATTTGGACTAATTAATTGGGAGCGTGTGGCTACTTGGCATATTGCTGTGAAACAAGTCTAGTGAATCAGTAACATGTTATCAGTTTCTAATGCATTCATATACATGAATTGCAGGAAAGTGGGTAGTTTA
Organism: Cottoperca gobio; assembly: GCF_900634415.1. NCBI lineage: Eukaryota > Metazoa > Chordata > Actinopteri > Perciformes > Bovichtidae > Cottoperca > Cottoperca gobio. Next base: position 19,088,820 of record NC_041355.1, read on the forward strand.
AACAAGGCAGAGTGAACAATTTTAGCTGTAAGCCAGATATTATTTGTACAATGCATTTAGATTCATTTAGGTGTGTAGCCGTGTGCAGCCTTTGTTGGCTGGATTAGTTCAGTGTTGTGTGACTGCCAACGATTGTATCCCTGTTGTTATGTAACTAAACCCCCTGTCTCATTTCTTCAGTGGAAGTTTTCGTTAGACTGATGGTTATGCTCAAAGGACAAAGTATTATATTATCAGCAAATGACTGATGTTTTGGCAGCAGAGTTAGATTATTCAGGGCATCAGGTATGTGCTGCTTGGTGGCAAGCATCTTTTCTTTTCCTTCTTTTGCACACATGCAACGAATACATTATTCTTTCCTTGGTTTCTGAGTGTTTAAATTCAGACGCATAGCTGGATTTCTGTGAGTACACAGTACACAGAGTTAAGATTAAGTAGTTTGAGTATAATCATGTTATGCAGTAACTTCCCGATCAAAGCATACTGTCTCACTCACCCCAGTGGTATCAAGCCAAACCATGCGTAGTCTGATTTTGACCATGAACTTAGTTTGTTCACTCGCTTAAAGTGAATAGATGGCAGTTGGAATAATCCATATCGATAGATCGTTACACACCTATTATGGTTATAAATGGCAGCTATTATTATTATTATTTATTGTGTGTAACTCTAACCGCTAACTGTTTCTCAGCTTCCTACTAATCTACCTTCCTCCTCTTCGCTGTCTGTGCTTCATCGTAGGCGTTTGAAGTGGCAGAGACTCAGCTGGGGATCCCGGCCCTGTTGGACCCAGAAGACATGGTGTCCATGAAAGTGCCTGACCGGCTCAGCATCATCACATACGTCTCCCAGTACTACAACTTCTTCAACAACAAGTCTCAAGGTGGGTTCAGTAAATTCTGATGGATTCACTTCAAGCAGTGTAGGGCTGTACCAAATGCCTTTTATGTTTTACATTTAAAGCTTCTATTAAGGTTTTCGAATGAAGCTTCGAATGTCTGCCGTCATATCATTTTGTTCATGTGGTTCTATATTTGTAATTCATGGTGCGGTTAGATTGCTGCTTCGCTGCCCTGTTAATGCAGGTGTCTCCCTTTTGTGTCCGGCAAAACAGGAAATGAAAAAGACGTCATTGAAAATGATGTTTTTGAAAAGCTCAATGCCAACAAAAATGGATGGAAGCAGAATATTTCTTTAGATAAAAACATTTGAATTTTGGAAATGATTACATCAATCTTTTTTCAATAAGTTTGGACTTTTGGACAACACTCTGGAGTTATTGGAAATGTTTGGGTCACACGAGACAGAAACAATCCTACGCTGGAATCTAATACTACAAATAGTACAATATTAAAAATATTCATCTAGCCTGATCTTTATCTGCAATGTTCAAATTCAAATGTCAACGTTATGAGTGAAGCTTCAAACTATTTGGTACAGCCCTAAAGCAGTGTGAACATAAACAACTTCATGTTTTGAAGTTATTACACTTTTGACCATATATGTCAGAGATAATATTCATTTGATGATTTTGACTTATGGGAAATCTGCATTTTGTGTGTTTCTCATCCAATCCTGATTTCAGAGCCATAACAACTGTCCACCCTCTGCACATCTGGAAATGTAGCAAATTATATAACCTGTGGGTGTGACAACAACTTGCATCATTTATTTATATCATTAACTGATGACTTCCTTTTTCCGCAGCAAACCCCCCTTGCATGAAAAGGCTGAGTTCTGCCGGTCATAATGAGCCTGCCCAGAAAAGGCCCCCGACCCCTTTGGAAGACAAAGTGGTTGAGTCTGAGGTAAGAACAAGACTTGGCACCAGGAGAAGCAGAAATGACCCTGTGCATGTGTTGATAATGATTATTTTCTTTTACTCTAGGCCACACATAACTTTAAACAATGAACTCCATCATTTCTGCATGATACTCTACTGGAGCTGCATGTTAACAAGCTGTAGTCTTTGAGTAATATATTGTTTGTGGTCTTTTTAAGGCTGGAAGCCGCACACATTATTTTGGTAGTACATTGGTGTGTATCTGAAGCCTTAGATTATCTAAGTGTAATTCTGCATGTGCTATTTGGGGGTATTAAGTCATCAGATCTGTACAATACAAATCCCATCCTGCCATTGCAGTACAACAATGTACAAGCTCCACATTTATAATTACCACTTCCTGGTGTGGGCTTTGTGTTGCACAGCAGGGAGAAACAAGCTAAGCAACAGGTAGTGTAAGTCTATAAAGATAGCCTCTGTATCCTGTCTCTTCTTTTCTTTCGCATGCCTTCAACTCCCTTCCTCCATCGCCATACTCCCATGTACTGGCAACCCCTCTCTCCACTTCCACCCCCCTCCCTCTTCTTCAGATGGAAATCCATTCCACTCCCTCCTCTTCCTGCTCTTCTTCCTCCTCACATCTGATCCCCCCTCCGCTCTCTCCTGAGCCTAGGCAGTAGGATGGGGGTGGGGGTGGTTATAGGAGGTGGAAGTTAGGTCAGTCTTTTTTAACCATCTCTTGTACAAAACATACTAACGGTAGTACTCTCCTAACACTGTGTGCCAAGTTTCGGAATGCGCTCCTGCTAACCCCCTTTTGCACTTAACACAAAAAAACAAATAAAAAACCCCCAAATGCCTAAAAACAATATCAACCCTGAATATCAATCGTATCCAAAATATGTGACTCCCAGAGACACTAACCCAAGCTGTTTGGATTTTGTTACTAATAAAAGCTTATAATGACATCACATTTTTGTTAAATCATGTTTTGAACTGAAGAAGAAATGCAGTAACGAACCACACAAATCATTGAGCAGGAGATGTCGAGCAGATGTAGCTAGCTAAACAAAAATGAACAATCCACATCCTTAAATCCTGACTCCGTGTGTGATCTCCCCCTCCCTCTCCCCCATTACTCTCCATCACCCCCCCCCCCCTCCCCCCCCTTCCCCTGACGTCTCCTCCCCTGTCCCCTCCCCTGCGAACAACGTTCCGGGTCGCTCGCCCTAGCCGAGCCAGCCCACAGAGGCAGGTGTAGAAGCGGTCGCAGCCGTCAAGCGCAGCACGTTGAGCAGCACCTGCGCAGCCTGCCAGAAACACGTCCACCTCGTGCAGAGGTTTCTGGTGGACGGCAAGCTCTACCATCGCAACTGCTTCAGGTGAACACTGCAGCTTCTGTCTACCTGTGTGTTATACAGACTTGTTTAGCCATCAGTGGAGCCATATTTCTAACAACGCAATAAAAAACAGATTCTCCTTTTGAGTTTCTTAAAGTGATAATCCTCAAGATTTAGTTCCTGGTTGATTTGGCAACACCTGTGGTTACTGGTGGTGACGGCAAGTGTGATTTATTACTACAGTTTACATGAGAGCAACTTTGGTATTTATTCACAGAGAATCCAGAAAAACGAACCCACAGTTTTAATAAAGAAGTCAGACAATTATTTTTTTATTTTTTATATTTATTATAATTTCTTCCTTTTTCTATTATGTCATGACGTTGCTCATCTTTCACTTGTTGAATGATTTGATTGTTAGCTGACAACGGTAAAAACATGCATGCCTCATTTCCTGTGAATTTATCATTAAGCGATTTTAAGTTGCCTGTGGAAACTGTGGACCCCGCCACTAACGACAAAAACTCCTTTTTATAGAGAGGTGTTTAGAGAATGTAAATACATACATTGTTTACCTCCTGTTGAACAAACGCCAGCCATAAATGGTGTCAAACACTGGATTTGACTTCATGAAAAGCCTAAGGATCTCAACCCTAAGAGCAGAAATAAATGAGTTAACAGTTAGATTAACCTAAGATTAGTACCTAACAAACAATACCAAATGACTGTGTATTATTTTGACAGACTGCCTAATGTTATTAATCTTTTGCAGCTTTATATCTCAACAATCTTTATGCCCCGTTAAAGCTCTAACTGTCGTCCTGTGTCATTGTTTTCTCAGGTGCACAGAGTGTCGCAGCACTTTGCTTCCTGGATCCTACAAATTAGGAAGCAACTCTGGGGCCTTGGTCTGTACACATCACCTTGCAAGGCATGCTTCAGCCAATCAGAACGGCCGGCCAGATCTCAGTCAGAGACCACCGGGGGTAGTTCAGTCTGTCAGGACTGGTCGCAGCGCAGTTCCTCACGCCTCGCCCTCTGAGAGGGACCAGGCAAGGACTCCTTCTCCAGTTAGCCAAACAAATGAGACTGACATGCCTACGGATGACTCTGCCACAGTCACTGCTGCTACAACAAGTACAGCAGACTCAAAAGAGATGGATGGCAGCGCTGAGACGGAGGTGATGCCACGTTCTTCTTCTCCTCCCAACCCTTTTGATGAGAGTGACGAAGAAGAGGTGGAGAAAGAAGAAGAAGAAGAAGAAACTAAAACACCAGTGAAATTGACGACCAATGGGGAGCTCCCCTCTACACCGATCAGTCATCATGAAGCTGCCAGTCGGCCAGTACCGGCCCCCCGCCGGGTCGCTGAGCCCACCCCTCCTCCTCGCCCTGCCCCTCGGGTTCGCCTACCCCGTCCTGCAGATGGTCTTACAGTCGGTGCGTGCTCTCTGCAGAATAGAAATGATTACAGATGAAAATAGTATTTGTTGATATTTATCCTCACATCTTTCTTGAATTCACAGGTGAATACCAGAAGCCTCTGAAGCCTCCGATTCCTCCCAAACCCCGAGAAAGATCCCGTTCTCCTGGAAGGTAGTTGAACTTCTGTTGAATGCATCTTTTTCTGTCCATTGTCATCATTTCATCGACCATAATCATATCATCACAGTCTTTCTGTGTCTCAGGTCTGAATGGCATCTTGTTACAGCATGTAGTTGTTTGCCCCTCTGTTTGGTTGTATTTTGTTGTGTCCCCCTCTGTGACCCCTCCATCACTATCTGTGTGTCTCACTGTCCAGCCTGTCCAGTGGCACCCATAAACCCAAAGACCCACCTTGGCTCGCCCTGGTCCAATCAGAATCCAAGAAGAAGAAAGCCCCTCCCCGTCCCCCTGCCGGACAGGCAACCCCTCCCCTTACAGGCTCTATGTCCTCTCTCAAAGGGGAGGGCTCCAGACCCAGCACGCCCCCACCGCCCCCCAACCCATTCGAGGATGATGATGATGATAATGTCGAGGTAGAGGAAGAGGAGGGGAGCGAAGGTGCGATTCCACCCACCGTTGTGGTGAGTCACCCGTGGTACAGCATCAGTCAGGCCGCTGACGCGCCAGGTGTGGACACTCCCCCTAGTGGAGGAAGCTCGTCCCGCTCTGCCAGCCCCGGGAGCGGCAAGAACAAGAAGCGGCTGGCACCTCTTGCTCCACGGCCTCCTGCAGGTCACCAAGGTCAGTTTGATCCGCATTGCATTTTCTAACCTCAAACTGCTCCCTCTGTGATTCATCGACCTCGCTGTCTGTTGTTTCAAGACTACATTTAGCACATGTTATTGTCCTGTATCTCACCTCACCAGTAAGTCTGTACATAGTGGAGACGTGAAGACTTGCCAGTGTAAAGTGACTCTTTAGGTGGTGAGGTATACATGTGTAAGTCTGTGTGTGTCTGCTCATATCGTAGTTCCCTACGCTGCCACTTCGTGTTACTTGAAAGCAGTATTTGGACATTAATTGGAAAACAACTAATTTTGGAATACTTTCAGTAGATTGTTGTTGAAATTAGACTACGAGGTTAAAGAGGCATCATCAATTTTAGCCTTTCAGTTTCTTTTTTCTTTTATCAACCTCTACACAAGGTACCACAGACGAGGATTCTTTCACACACAAACAGCATTTAACACAAACTATATACATATCGCCATTGCTGCGCAGAAAATAAAAATAGAATCCTGACACTAGATAATGTGTGCGTAGGTCTTACAATCCATCAATGTCACACATCATATCTGAGGATGTCCCAAGCCTCTGCAGTGAATGCACACACTTAAAGCATTACAGCTAATGATTTTTCTATGAGAGCAATATCCCTGAAATAAGTTAACCATTATTTTATCGATGGAGGCTCGGGGGAGAACCATTAGTGCATTACGGTGTTCTATGCAGCAGTTAAACTTGAAAATATGTGGGCTTACTTGGTGTTAACACTGAGGGTGGAGTCATCGTTGCATAATATTAAGGTGGTTGTTTAGGAATTGGGAGTTCCAGGATATTTTCAAGACACTTAGCCAGCTTTGACTGCAGGTTAGAAATAGAAAACATGAAGGTATGTACCATCTGTGTTCTGGCTACATTTAGTAGTTTCACCATCTGTGAGCTTTATTTTCAAATGCATTTGGATTACAAAAGGGAGAGAGTGGGATGTTGTAAATGGATGTTCATTGTTCTTTGTTCTTTTTCCCATTCCCTCTTTACTTCAATCTGTCTCATCTACTTTTGATTCCTGTTTCATTTCTGCTATTTTTGCTCTGTGGTTTTTGCTAAACCTTCTTTCCTCTTCAGTTCTCTCTCACTCTCAGCCCTCCTCTTGCTCTCCCTCTCCAGCTCTCAGCACAGAGAGTCTGTCTTCCTGCTCAGACAGCTCCTCCCATCCCCCTCTGGGTTGCAGTGCCAGCAGCGACCAGGAACACGCCTTCACCAAAAGTGTCTCTGAGCCTTCGATCTGTTCCCCTTGCGACTCTTTGGCCTCACCTTCCTCCTCCTCGACCGAGCGCCTGCCCCACCCTTCCCTAAGCCCCTACCCTTCTTCCATGCCGTCAAATGCCAGCTCGGCTCCAGCCACCCCAGAGACCAGCCGCAGCTGGGTGACCAAAGGGACCGGAGCCCCTCCTCCGCGACCCCCGACGACCCTCAGCCCATTGGCCTCCGGAGCCTCCCAATCACACAATAAGGTAGCAGGTCCGCCTCCAATTAAAGGAATAGAAAGCAATACAGTTTGCACATTATATTCCAGCTTTATTTGTTTTTGTCTTCTTAGCCGATCTGTAAGGAGAACCCGTTCAACAGGAAAGCTTCTCCCTCCCCTGCTAAATCCAAATCCAAACCACCAAAAGGCCCTCGTCCTGCCAGACCGCCGGCCCCAGGCCATGGCTTCCCTCTTATCAAACGCAAGGTATGAAACTAAAGACATGTATACTGCTGCCTTATTTTTATGAAATACTATAATATTGTAACTTTCTATATCACATTATACTATGACTGTTTTTATTACATACTATATTCTGTTCAAACTTTATTTCAGACTCACAAGAGGGTCCATAGCAAAACATAAATAAAACCTAGAGAACACAAACTGTTGACTGGCACTATGCCACCTGGGAACATGAAGTAACAACACCATTGAGCCACTCTGAGCCTCTGCACACTACTTCTCCTGTAGCTGCACCAAAGACGAGCTGAATACATGTGCAGGTGTGCAGAAAGCTCTAAATAATGAACATCTTACATCCACAGAACACAAACTAAACGTGCAAAGCAACATATTTTCCTGAGCATATACTTAACAACACTGTCGATGGATATCTGTCATTACTCTATGACTTTACTTTTACATTTGATTGGCACACTATACGATGACATTTGTATGACTTATATTTTAGCATAGAAAAAAACATTTACAGAATTGATGAAACCTCTCGTCCAAACATCCATCCAGGTGCAGTCAGACCAGTACATCCCAGTAGAGGACATCCACGGGGAGATGGGTCAGCTGGAGAAGCAGCTGGATGAACTGGAGCAGAAGGGAGTGGAGCTGGAGAAGAAGCTGAGGGACAACCCCAACGGTAACACGTCACACTAGTTTTACTGGAGTTTTTTCAGTACAAGTTAAAGGTCTCATATTGTAAAAAGAGATATTATAAAGCAGCTCTAAGTGCTAATTAATACTGTGAAAGCTTCAAAACGCACACAACCTGTATTCAGGAACGAGACCAATTAGAGCAGACGGCTGTAAAGAGACCGGCGCTAAAACAGAGCGTTTCAGACAGAGGGAGGATAAACAGGTACATTCAGACAGTATGAGGAAAATAATGTGTTTTTTGAAGCATTAAAGCAGGTAAACATGTTCCTATAGCAACACATAATAACAGAAAATGAGCATGATATGACTCACCAGTTAGATATGAAAGTGTCCACACATGCAGTGCTTAAGTTAGGTTCGCTGTATTCCAATCTAAAATCTTAACTAAAATGGCTGCTCTGTTTTAAATCGCTCACTAAAGGATTCTAAAGGATTATATAAAAACAATTTAGCAACTAGATAATTGGAGAAAAGATTTTACTTGGAAAAAACCTATAATAATGATAGAAACATTACTCATTTATCGCTGTGTTCCTCGGTTGTGTTTTCAGATGAGGATGAAGAGCACCTGTTGGTCGACTGGTTCACTCTCATCCATGAGAAACACCTTTTAGTACGACGAGAAGCTGAGCTGGTCTACACGTAAGTACGACACTGCAGCAAATGTTAGAATCGAACGTCTTCATCAGTCATTTCTCCTTCACTCATCGGGAGCTGGGTAACAGTTGCACAGGGAAGGTTTTCAGAAATACTTCGCCCAGCTTTTTGTAATAGCAGTAGACTTATTCAGTGTAGCTAATCAGCCCACTTCCTGTGCTTGATTCCCCCCCCCAGACTCTGGGGAAACTAAGAAATCAAGCACAGCTAGTTATTCAGGGCGGATGAGAAGTTTTCTCCGTTGCAGCCTTTTTTGTTTAGGCTCATTCTATTTCTACATGAAAACAACACAAAGAAAGTGTAAAAGTACAGTAGTAAATAGGTGAGCAGTGTGTAACATACTGTGTAAATGTTGCTCACTGCAGAGCGAAGCAGCAGAACCTGGAAGAGAGGCAAGCTGACGTGGAGTATGAGCTGAGGTGTCTTCTCAACAAACCAGGTGTGTTATATGTGAAAATAACTTCCAATCAGATTCATTGCCTGTATGTGTTTGCGTGTAATCTTTGACTCGTGCTACAAGGCAGATCACCACCTGTACATCGACACACAGATTGTGTTAAAGAAGAATCCCTATAGTTGTTATTTGTGTCTGTAACAAAGAAATGACACATTATTACATATTTGGACACGGGTTCAATAAAAAGATGAAATACACCTGCAAAGTGCCATCGTACTATGTTCCCATTGCATAATAATACGTTGAAAGAAAACCTAAACAAAATCATTCCTTATCAACCCTCCCTCAGAGAAAGACTGGACGGAGGAGGACAAGAGTCGGGAGCAGGAGCTAATGTCTGAGCTGGTGACCATCATTGAACAGCGCAACCAAATCGTCAACAACATGGACCAGGACAGGCAGAGGTAATCCGGCATCTGTGTATCTCTGCTGTGTGTTCAGTAATACTTTGCATCTACCAGAACTCTAACGGTCATTCTGTCACAGGGAGGAAGAGGAGGATAAACTTATGGAAGCCATGCTGAAGAAAAAAGGTGGGATGAAGCATAAACTCCATTTGTGGCGCGTTAAAGATTCTTTACATCAACAAACATAAAACATTTCTTCTTTCCCATACTTTTACCTCATCAGACTTCCATAAGGATCCGGACGTCGACCAGCAGCCGAAGAAAAAAGGAGCGAAGTTCAAACCCATCAAGGTTCTCAAGCGGTTGAGCCATAAAGGAGAACCGGGCAAAAGCCGCAGCCCCCGCAAGGAGAAGACCCCATAGAAGGGACGCATTTTCCTCCAAGAGGATACGAGACTGTTTTAACAAGACTAAGGCAATTAACATGTAAGAAAAGAAATTCATCAGGTCCAGAAGATGAGATGAGTTCTCCGTTAACTGTCCTTAACGACTTGGAAGTGCAACCCAGAATCCACCTGCTCACATCTTACTTGATGCTTCGCCAAAAAGTCTCTTCAGTGACTATTTTCTGTTGCCTTTGTGTTTTTAAAGAGATGGTATAACAGCTGCTTTAAGAGCGCACGTGTTTGTAAGCTCTCTGACAGCAGCTTTTCTGTACAACTGCACTGATTTGTTGTGTGTTGCGTCACTATCCTTTGCATTGCACAGCACGTCCGACCCTGTAGCCTTTCATCAAGGTTCAACAAAGGGGCGAGTCGACAGTTCACTTGGAATGAAAGTTGATCCCTGATATCCATGAGTTTTTAAATCGGTTATTCATCTGTTTTTTACTGACGAGCACTCGTTGAATAACCTCTAAACCTCGATTCCAAAGATCAGAAGCTGGATATCTAACAAGGTTTCTTGTCATGTCTGGTTTAAGCCGGTGGTACGAGTGAAAGTAAATCTCGCGACATTTACTCTTGAAATGCTCGATCGACAATGGAGACCTAAGCTCTTCTAGCTGCTTTGTTATGATTGTTTATGGTTTCCTTGTTTTTTAGTTTTGCGATGGTGTCATTAGTGTAAATGCATATCATCAGAGACGTGGCTAAACATAGTTATACAGTATTAATGGGTGTGTGTGTGTGTGTGTGTGTGTGTGTGTGGTTGAGTGACTGGAAACAAAAACTCAATCGGCTTGAATTACAAAACGTGAGGTCTGGAGATGTCAAACGGTTTATTAATATGAAAGGTCACACATGCAATAATGATAATTAGAAAAGGCAGATAAACAGTGTTTTAACAACTGTAGAGAAGCACCAGCTTACAACAGTCTTAACCATTAGAGAGAAACCTGAATATGCAATCATTAATTTATATGTTACTATGCCTTTCTGTTGGTTTCCATGTTTTGCCTTAAAAGTGAATAGGAAAATAATGTGTTATTGTTTGTACGTGTGCCATTTATTTAATTGCTTATGTGGATGAGCGTCATTTGTTTGAGCTAATGTAAATGTCAGTATGTTTACTCGCCGTGTTTGTCAGTTAGTCTATTTGTCCTCCATTTTAAATGGAATGTGCGTCGTGTCTGTGTTTCTGCTCTGTGCCTGTCTTCCTGTCCAGCTGAAACCAAGGGCTTCTGTAGCGCCACATTTCTGTCAGCTAGATGTTCTAAAACAGCAGCAGGATTATAAACAAATACTGACACTGGAAGGCAGAGGAATAAAATAACTTAATGCAAGTTGTTCATGTTTCTTGTAAATGTAATGCGTTCACAGGCTGATGCAGCTTATTGATCCAGTGCAGCCGGTCAGCAAGTAATTTCCAAATGTTCAGTAACGGGCAGTCTTCTCTCTCGTCTCTTTCAACTCCATCTTTGTTTTCTGCTCTGCGGTCCTCTCGGATGTCTTTGCATCCTTCTTGGGACTGCGAGCCTTGTCCAACACCTGCAGTTCTCGAATCCTCTGTTGTAGTCGTGACACAGCA